>NC_056744.1:471376159-471461159 GCF_019279795.1 Protopterus annectens | reverse complement strand
CCTCAGTGAGAACTATAAGATTTATGTTCAAGGATCAGCAGGAGGAAATAACAGAATAGAGATACCATGCAATGAAAGATATATGAGGGGAAAAAACATTGGATTACACCTACTAAATGACAGTATGGAGGTTTGCAGAGAATCTAAAATGAGAACATAAGGAAGTGGAATGGCTCCTTCTCATCTATTGGCAAAGATTTAGTCTACATTTGGATGCTGGATTTAGTACTGCAATCCCCATTTGAAAGAGGATATCAAGGTAGCAAAGAAATATGTAGATATTTCCAAAATAAAGCTCAGACAATATAGTGAATTAAAAAATGATCTGATGATGTATAGTAATAAACACAAAAGCACTAAAGATACTTGATGGTGGTTGCTTCTGTGTGTAGAAGAGAGTAGCAAAATGAAAACTAAGAGACAGTATACTTACATGAGAAAAGAGACTGGATTTCCTAAGCCTGTGTGATATGAGAAAGGAATGGGCAATGGGGACATGTCCTGGACTTATATAATCTATAGAGCAGCATCTGATCGAGGTGCATGAGTCTCAAATTGATAGAGCAAATAAGGCTGAGTATGATATTTAGAGGTGACATGATGGAGCAGTCTGTCTGTGATGAATGACAAGCACATGGAAAATTATTTTACACATTCCTGTCAGCCCTACTCCAGTAAATAGTGTCAGGCAAGCACTCAGGAATCAATCAATAAATAAATATATAAATAATATAAATAACATAAATAAAATACACAACAGTGATATAAGAAGATAATATTTATGGTGGTGCATGCACTATCTGGTGGATTTAGTTTTAGTATGAGGGCAATTCTTCCTTGCAGTTTTCCATGCTTATTGCACTAACTGGACTTTTGTTACAGCACTAAAATTCAAATATGTTGCATCAATTAAGCAGTGAATATAATAACACAACACCAAGAGCAATGCCTAGTTATTCAATTACACTCTGTAGATCTGAGTATGATTCCAGAAAGCGTCTCTTAAGTATCTAGTAGCACTGAATAACTCATGCACTGCAAAGCACTTAAAAGGCAGCCATTAGAGAAAGAATACATGTAATTATTCTTAAATTTATAGTCACCTCTCTTGTGTACTTCAAGTGTATAAAATGCATAGATAAATAGTGCAAGCGACAAAAAGACCAGCACAGAATCACCAAAGGTTAGCTTTATAAATCTTGCATTGCAACTTTGATTTTTGGAAAAAAAAAAACAATATTCAAGAACTGAAAACTATCAAGTCATCATCTGACCAAAATAAATAATTAATAAAATGTGCAGAGCACAGAAAAGAGAAATGCACATGCTAAAGAGATTTTGGTGCAATTAACAGGATGCAGTTTGTTCTGAAATATGAAGACGTAATTATGAATACAGAAAAAGTGTGACACTGATTCTGAAATAATCAAGAAGCACAAGTTCTGTTTTCCATTACAAAGGCCTTTCTCTAACTGTTAAATCATATAATTCCTTTTTATGTGCTATGTCCACAAAAAGCTATAATGTTATATGGGAGCTTGATACATGTTGGCCGCAAATACATCAGTGTTAAAATTTGTATGTTTGTTAAAATATGTACAGATACATTTATCACTGCAGAAAATACAGTGAGAATAGGTAAGAAAATTTACCAGGATCAGGTCCTGAATGTTAACCAAATAGCATAATGCAATAGTACAAGAGAGTGCTACTCATACATAAGTGAGCAGGAGAACAGGGTGTATATGACAAGGTACATGCCAAACATTAAACTAGTATGCATCACTAAATCAACTAAAATGCCATATAGTAACAGTATGCGGTCCAGACTTTAATCAGTATTACCAGGTGCTTGGTAGAAGCTAGTATGAACCTTTCATTGAACAGTCTACATTATACTGCATTTGGGTATATCTTGTGCAATCATTAAATATATATATTTGTTTTTTATAAAATTATATTTTGACAGTTTGGTGCAGAGGTTTAAAAAGTTGTCCTGCAAGATGGGTGTCCCCTGCAATATTCATAGGATTGACTTCTGTGGCCATATTTGCTTTTTTCTGGGTGACTCTGACCAAGTTTCTTGGCCAAACATGACTTCATATGTCAGTCCTAAAAAGGGATGGTATGTCCAGTGGACTCACCAAATTAAACAATTTTGTTTTTCTTGTCCCATTCATCCCACACTTGCTAAACACATAAAGAAAGTGGAAAAGAGAAGAGAAATGATAGTCAAATGCCTGCATGGATCACAAATTTTGTACTAGTTTTATAACTTCCTCTGTCTTTACCCATATATTGACATGTGTGACACCAAACCAAGGCTTCCAATACTTTCCCACTGATACGTCCAGGCCTCTGGTTATGCTGCAAAATCTGGCTATAGTACTTTGTGTTGTTTAGCATAAAAAACACCATAGCTTGGTCCATATACTGCATTAGTTGTAACACTTGGTTGCCCCACGGGCTATCAGTAATCTAGTGGAACAGGCCACCTGTATTTTTCAGGTGATGTGCAAGCCGGCATTAACCATCCATTCCCAGCCCTCCCTGGTCATTTTCTCCAGTACCCAGACCACCATTCATACTTGGTTCACTTCTGTATTAGTCGTGGCTTTATCCATCTATTCCACAACCTACTTATTTACAGTCATTAACTCTTAGTTTAGCTTATGCATTTTGTGGGTTTGGAGCTCAGGTGTTGAGTGAAATGGTTTTGTAACCAGGGCTCATACATTCAAATCTGATTAGGGCTACTGAGTCCCTTCCTCTAACACATACAAGTGTAGGAATTTATATGCCAGAGGTTTTAGTCTGACAGTGCAGAGGATTAAGTCTATGAGCTGTTATCATGCTGTAGTTCAGGGTTTGATTCCTTCAGCCTCTATGTGCCTATTCTAATTCTGAGCAAGGCACTTGCCCAGATAGAGCCCTGGAGACATTCAGAGATCGGGCTAAGCTAATAAGTGATCTTTTGCAACATATGCCTAGTAACTATATATGAACCTATAATAAATATTAGATTAAGAAAAACTTCCTCTCTAGACAAAGATGTCACAAGCAGTATATATGCATTGTTATAAACCATGTATGAATCTGAATCTGAGAATTGTGGGGCAGGTGGAGTTTTCTAGTTGTATCAGTATATTTGTCCAACCTGTCTTATATACTAGGCTTATATGACCTACTGTATCTTTTTAAATGTGATTTGTGAGCTTTAGTCTCATTAATAGACTTACTGTAGGAATTAAACCCTGGTCCATAAGATGCAGCAGCTCACGAAAGTCATCTTATCTTAGTAATGAATAATGTTGCTGGTTGTTATCTCTTCATTAAGTAAAAGAAAAAAAAAAGATTTAATGTCATCAAGTACAGACTATATAAAATATGTTAAGTATTTTTTTTTTATTTTTAGTCAACTATTAGAGCTAAAATTTTAGTAATGTCAGAATCACAGACAAATGACAGTAATTCGAATTCCTTCTCTTCATCTCCATGTGTAAATTTATATTGTCTGTTACTAACAAAAGTGAATTCCTTAAAAAAAAAATATTTCACTACTTTCTAAGTAAATACACTGTATATACCATCTACATCCGGAGAAGAGGTATATCCTTGTAATGACCAGTGTGGTGAACTGAAACTTGATTTGACCAAACTCTGATGACAGCTTCCTTGCTTGAGGTAAGCATGGTCAGATGATGTCAGCTATCGTACCTTTGTAGAAAAGACGTGGAAACATATCACAGAGAATTAAGTATATGAACTGATAAAAGGCTTCATCGTGAGGCTCTGGGTTTGATTCCCTCAATCAACATAATGAAACTGAGTGGCTCACTTAGCCAAATATTGGTCCACAATATGCCTTGAAAAAACAACTTGAGCTTCTTTTACTTACTGGGTTAACAATTAAGTAAACAATATGAATCAGTCTTTCTTCTATTTAATTTTTAATATTAGCTATTCTTCTGCCTTCATACATGCCTCTGACTACAGAGGGACAGTTTACTTTCTACCCTTACAACCTAGGTGAGATACATTCTTGTGCATGCCTATTGTATAGCTTCATCAAATTTTAACTGAGTTTGGAAAACAAAATATTGGGAAATGAAATGGCACCTGTATGAGTATACCTGACATATAATCTGGACAAATATGTTTCACAAACTTAATAGTTTTATCCCATTATATTTACACGATCCATACTACAGTGTAGTATAATATTTGCTGAAATAATTTTTGCAGTGTTTTAGAATGAGATTAACTATACAAATTATGATGTGTGCATGTGTATCTCCCTTTTTCAGTATCTGAAACCATGTTTCATTTAGATTATTGACACCAATGGCTTATAGAACTTGAGCACACTTTACACTATATTTTACATGCAGGTTTCTGTACTGCTCTCAGCTGTATTCATTTATTCCTAATGCACATATCTCTACTGTCTTAAAACTTGGACACAGGAATACTATTTACAGTGTATACAGCCTTTTGTTTATGATTTGTCAGATGCCCTTTATTAACATTCAGCATCAGTGCTCTGAAAACATGCTAACAGGAATTGTGGTTAATACATTGCTCATCATAATGCTCTTTTTGTTCCGCTATGGCGATTGAAAAGTGGTGCCTTTGTATACCTCTCTAATTAAGTAAAATCAGCTCTCCCAGTTTAAATATCCCCCATTTGGAGTGTCAATGATTCTCATTAGTAAAAGTCACTCATAGCATACTCTACTGTTCAGTAACTTTCTGCCATATTCTTCAACTTTCCTTAATTGAAAAACATGCTTTATTTTTGACAACTTGTAAATCATCAGTCTGACTATACTTCCCAGTAATTCAGCGGACATCATTTGCTCTCTAATGACAAAAAGCGGTGCCTTTCCTTAATAGCAAACCTCATATTAGAAGGTTATGATTGTTTAATTGTTAGCAACTATATAATCTTCACATTGAATTCCTATGAAATAGTACTTATTGATAGAAATCTGCTGGGAAAAAAAGAAAAAACAGTAACCACAGTAATTCTATATACCTTCAGGCATTTTTTACCGGAGATGCAACACTACTTATAGTCATACACTGAAAACATGCATTTGCCCTTCCTTTTCACCTGTTCATACAAGGTATGTCATTTTAGTGGGAGGCATGAAGAACTATTTAACGTATTAACCATAATTTGTTAACATTTATCAAGTTACTGCTAATAACAGTTTGCTTATCTGTCTGTAATATACATATGTGTAATAAGTTTCCTTAAAACAAGCTAATAAATGCCTAGTTCAGGGCTGTGAAACTCAGTTTTTGACTTTGCTGATAGTTATTCTAGTTGTTACTTTCTACTTAAGAAAATCATACTCCTTCTTCAGTTAGATGCATTCCCTCCTACCCATTCCTTACCAATGTAGAAGTTTGTGGCTGTCCTCATTTGTTTATGTTTTGAGACCACATAGATGACCAGTGAGTTTCCAATCAGTCCCACCAGCATTAGAAGTGCAAAGAAAAATGGCACAAGCCATGCATCAGTCAAGAATGGTGGTGAATCGACTTCTGTCTTATTTATAAAAGAGTTATTAGTACTCATTGACAGATTTATCATCAAGCCAGCATAATCTGAAGCTTCAAGAGAAAAGTTGAGCACTCCTGTATCATCAGTCTCTGTAAGTGTCCGTTCTAGATCCATTACAGAGGTATAAAAGTATTAAATGACTCTAAAATCCAACTTGAAAACATTTATTTCCTCTGTACTCTAGGTTCAGTGCTATAAAGAAATGATAGGCTTTCCTGCGTTCATTAAAACTGAGTTCCACATATCAGTACACAAATACTTTTTTCATTTAAAAACTGCCCTTTTTTTTGCTTCCTTATTATTAAAGATCTTTTGATAGTATAAAAACTAGGACTGTGTTACTGCTTCCTTTAACTTTCTTAGTACATAGTCTAGAAATGGATAGTCCCATAAAAAGATGTAGTATCATCTTACATCCCAAAAAGCAGTATCCTATATATCCTTGAAATGTATTAAGAATCTTTATGCAAAATATAAGCAGTTTCAGAAAAGTCAAATAACTGTTTCTGTAATAGCTCATAGAAATGGTAGAGATGTCGGCAGGTTTGCAAACATGTCTCTTGGAGTATTGATGCAGTAGTTTTACACTTAGAAGCGTTTCTCTGTTTTGTCTTCAGACTAATTTTTGTTGGAGTGTTTTGATTCACTCGCTTTCAGGCAGTCTGGCAAATCTCTGCTCTTCATGTCCTTTTATACTGAAACTATGAGCATGAAAGATGAGAAGAGTCACATGCAGGGGCCAGGTATCCTAGCAACAGCCTGACAGCATCACTAATGCATGGAAACATACAAGCATGCTGCCCAGCAGTCCACTGTGCATAGATCTTTGTATAGCTAGTAGGATGCCTGTCACTGATAAGACATACTACCATCTTTTGAAATCTTAGAGTGAAGGAATTTAAACACAAACTTCAGCTCCTGGATTTTTTCTTCAGAATTAATTTGTTTAACATTATAAAATTACAGTTGTAGTTCATAAGAAATGTGATACTGACTACAGTTAGGATTAGTTTTAGAGATGACCATAAATGAGGGTTTAAAGGCAGTATGGTAAAATACATAATTTGTTTTGAAATATCCGTATGTTCTTCCTTATAGAACTAGTTCACAATCTGTAATTGTTAATACAGTTCAGACACGGCTGAATTCATACTTCCCATTTCTGTTTTGCTTGTCAGCAGTGTTTGAACAATTGCATTTTGTTAGAACATTGAAAATGTCTTGTTTCACTGAATATTTACAAGCTCTGTAGCCACACATAATGATCAAGAAGAAATGATGTTACACTAGCTCTGTCAGAATTTGGTCATGTAATACCTATCATGTGACATTTTTCATCTTATAATGATATGTTTTATTTAAGTTATGCTTCAGATAGGTTAGAAAATAATAACATCTTTCAAGTCAAGGAAATAATTCCTGATAACAATGATATACTCTTTCTCATCTACAGGGCTGTAATATTTGAAACTGTGCACTACATTACACACACATATATATATATATATATATATATATATATATATATATATATATGGGTCTACTTCTGTTTGTCGAAAACACACTTTGTTGACAAACAGAAGATCAAACCTACTTAAGCGAAAGTGCACTACATCGACAGTGCGCTTTTGCAAAAGCTGATTCATCGAAGCATCTTGGAGTTAGTATATTTAAGTAGGGTGGTGTGGGGGGCACAGCACCCCCCCCCCCGCAGTGCAGGGGAGCTTGCCCCCCTGCAAAATAGTGTTCAGTTTCTTTTTTTTTTCTGAATCGATGAATCGGCTTTTGCAAAAGTGCACTTTCGATTTAGTGCACTTTTACAGAAAAGTGGGGTTTTACTTTTCTTGTTCGAGATTGTGAAATTTCGATCAAGAAAAGCAGACCCATATATATATATATATATATATGTATATGTATATATATATATATATATATATATATATATATATATATATAGCCATATTGTCTGCCTGTCCTCAAAAACAGAGGATACTAGGGCTAGAAAGGATACAGTACAAAGGCAAACTCTTCTGAGTAAATGGGAAAGGTCATGTTGTTAATGGATGTCTGATAAGTCATTGTATTATACATGTAGGAACCATTCCTACTGTATGCAGTAGGAAAGCTTGTGAAAATTATGTTTTTGAAGGAAAATATATTTTGCCTATGGAATGTGTTTTGATATTTGTATCAGATTTGTTATAACTTTGTCAGCTCCTTTGCATTTATTGTATACTGTACGCATGCCCACCTACTCTGTACTAGGTCTAACTAGAGGATAAACAACTATAAAAAAAATAAATAAATTAAAAAAAGAACTTATAATTCAAATGTTGGCTAGAGCTATGTTGAAGAAATTTAGGTATGCTGTTACTACTGTATAACATATTTCGGTATTTGATTCTGCGAATGTACATACATTGTTCTTATATTTAGCAAAGCTGATGCATGACAAAGGAAAACATGAAGGAAATAGAATGACAGGAATGTAACATTTGTACCAAGTATCCTAGACTGACAAGGTGTTGCAGATACAGAAATTCCAATCACATTATGAAGAAATGTAAACAGATTGCATTGATTTTATCAAGCTTCTTGGCATGTGATCACAAACCTATTTTCTGAAAACAACACATTAGAACTGCATCAGAAGAATGCTCTGCCATAACTCAATAGTATACAAGTTTTCTCATTAAATTTGTTTTGTTTACTTGATTGTGCTATGTTTCATTTGGAGTCAGAACTATATGTGTATATATATATATATATTATATATATATATATATATATATATATATATATATATATAGTGATCTATTTTCTCAGGATTGCCTAGTGCTGATTATGGAGTGTGTCTGCTTTTTATATTTGTCAAACTAGGTTATGACTAAAAAAAGGCCACCCAGCTGGCTTACATTTAAATAAACAAGCATTTTATTTTGTTTCACAGTTAACACTTTGCATGACCAGCATTTATGTCATACTGCACACTTGGTTGATGCAACAGCTGTTTGAATGAGTTCACTGTGGGTGGGGAGATTCCACTTGTTCAATAATTACAGTGACTTGTTTTGTTTATTTATTTTATTTATTTACAAAAGTGACCTACTTCATTCTCAACCCAGGAGCATACAGGAAAACCATTATCATTCAAATCACAGACAAAATAATTCTTATTATAAAACACAGCTAAACATGCTGTAAAAATCACACACACATATATCTTGTCTACAATACAGAGACATGAAGCTATAAACTTATGTGCAAGTTGACAAAAACAAATAGCAGATATTGAAATGTGAAGGAGGGAGTGAGTGAACATGTGGGGTATTCAAGGTATGTGTTGAGCTGTCTCAGTGAAGGTAGAGCAACCAGGATAAAATGAAGATGCTGAACAATTGGTTTAGCAATCAGTAAAGAAGCAATGGAGATAAGTTGCATAATAAATAAAAGGATACAGGGTTAAAAGCCCCTGCATGGGGGGGGGGGGTCTATATCACATTGTTGAATACTTACTTCATTGAATCACTATTGATCGAACCCAGTTTGTCGAAACCTCTCTTCACTGAATGGCCGTTTCAAACTTTTTCATAGGGAAAAGCAATGGCTTGCCAACCTAGCACCCATCACTAAATTCTAAAAATTTAAAACCCACCCAACTGGGGGGGCTTCACCCATCACACACCCCCAATGTGGGGGAGCTACACCCCTACCCCCCAACAAATATACCATCTGTGAGATCACACTACAGTAGGGAAAAGGGCAAATCCCCGATGATAACCAGCTGCTGTTTTCCCTATGAAATACTTCAGTGAAACAACCATTCCGTGAAGAGAGGTTTTGATAAAGTGGGTTCAATCAATTGTGATTCAACAAACTAAGTATTCGACAATGTGATATAGACCCACAGGAGATACTGGGCTATTGGAACACTTCTTCCTTCTCAAAAATATGCTTTTCCAATATCTTGCACCATCCGTTACATATCTTAATCATTTGTTAGGTCTAACCGTAAAGCAGTCTCCCTCAAAATAAAACTAAAACCAGAAATCCCTTCCACCCAATGTACCTTTAGAAATTTCTTTTAAGAGAAACTACCTACCCCTAAGTGATACATTGGTAAGCTTCATATTTCCACCAAACCCAGTTAACTCCACTGAATATGTAGAAATGCAAACCACACAATATACTAGCATGTAAACAAGTACATAGATGTAACTATACCCGATAAGAATAAGGGCAGGACAAACTTCATATAAAATCTCACATGTTGGAACCATAATATCAACAAACATTATAATGAAAAGAAAAACATTTTGACTAAAAGTAAGAAGAGTAATTGCTAGAATTTTAGAGTCTTTGTCAGTAAAATAAACAAACAACCTAAGCCAAAAGCAAGTCAAGGCATTTTTAGTTATGTCCGTAATCTCAAAAGCATAATGCAGCAATGCACTGAGATGATTGTGAACAATGTTACCTACACTGTGGCTGAAGATATATTGCACCTATTGGCTGATAATTTAGCTCTAACTTTACCTCTTTCTCTCCTCGGTCTGTCCATCAGGATATAGCTGAAACTTGCTAACTTCCAGCTATCACACAAGACCAAGTCCTAAAAGTGCTATCAAAGGTTATACTGCATGGATGGGTCCTGACAATATCCCTGAATGCATTTTAAATAGCATGGAGGACAATTAAGATACATCCCTAATAACACTGTTCAATCACTACCTCCATACAGGTTTTGTACCAAGTGAGTGGAGAACAGCTACAGTCATTCCTCAGCATGAGGGAGGACCTTCCACAGACCCAGTCAATAAAAGAACTGTAATTCTGACCAGCCTCATATGCAAAGCAATAGAAAGACTTATCATTTTTATTTATTTAATTTATTTATTTAACATTTATTTACCGGGAAAGTCCGACTGGACACAGGTCCTTTTTCAGCAGAGGCCCGGGGAGAAAAGTTCCAGTTAAGCAAAATTACAAGTTTGAGTTACAGTTACAGGTAATATAAGACTTACACAAAAACACAAATACACTGCAAAAGAAAAAGGCTTGTCTGCAAGCAAGCTCAAAGTGTCAAAGATAAAAGTTACAAAAAGATAAATATAAAATGTCTTAGATAAATGTGTACAATAGACATCTCAGTATGACTTTGTGCATATGTATACAAGTCATTTGTCATGCTTGGGAAGAAAAAGAGACTCCTGAGAGAGGGAGAGGACAGATGCCTCAGTTAGGATTTATTGGGAGGGCAACGAGATACAAAGTTAGTTAGAGATGTAGAGTTGAGCAGTTAGAGGTCTATCCAGGGCAGTTACAAGAACAGAGCCAGGAGTCTTTCAGGTGTAGTTTTAGGAGTTTTTAAACTGTGTTAAAGAGCAGCAGGTAGTAATTTGGGTGGGCAGTTTGCTCCATATGTTAGGCATGTAGTTTGAGAAGAGTGATTTTCCAGCTGTGTTATTTGCTTTGGTGGTATCTAGTAGGAACTTATTATTAGAGCGGAGGGGTCTGGAAGAGATGTATGGTTGTAATAGTTTTTGGAGGGCAGGAGTTTTGTCTGGTCGATGCAATATTTTGTGGGACTTTCTTGTGGACCTTCTTAATGGTTTGTTCTATGTGTATATTGAACTTCATGTTGTTGTCTATTTCTATACCTAGCAGTTTGGTATGCGTTGTAGGGGTGATGGCGGTTTTATTTTTGGATAGGATGATGAAAGTTTGGGAGAAAGGGGTCACTTTTGTCAGGGAAAAGAGAAAGAGCTTTATTTTGTTGGGGTTCAGTATGAGTTGGAAGTTGCTGAACCATGTTTCTATGGACAGGAAGGAGTCCTGGGTTGTGGTGTGGAGGTCATGAAGGGAGGAAGCTGTGCAGATTAGTGTAGAGTCATCTGCATATTGTATGACAGTGGCTTGTAGTGTGATGGCATGGAGCTGGTTGCTGAAGAGGGTGAAGAGAAGAGGTCCAAGGATGAAGCCTTGTGGAACCCCTACGGTAACAGGGAGAAGAGGGGAGAGTTGTTGTTGCCTTTGGATGTCCTGCTGTCATTCTGATAGGTAACTTCTGAACCATGTGATAGTGGAGTTACTGTGATTTAGGGTGGAGAGAATGCTGATGAGTTTGTCATGATTGACCATATCAAAGGCCTTTGACAAGTCTAAAAATGTAGCAGATACAAACAGTCCTCTTTTTCTGTAGTGGTTCACTGCATTTCTGAAGGACATGAGGGCTGTGGTAGTGCTGTGAGAGCGGAAGAAACCATGTTGAGTGTTTGACAATAGTTTATTTGTGTTAAGGTAAGTCATTAACTGAGTGTGTATAGCCCTCTCTAGGATTTTAGATAAGGTGGACAGGATGGCAATTAGCTAATAATTAATAAGTTCAGTTGAGTTACCTCCATTATGTAAGGGTATTATGCGTGAGCTTTCCCAAATATCATGGGACCATGTTTTCTGATAATGATCTGTTTATGAGTATGGCTACTGGGTATGCTAAAGCATCTGCTGCGATTTGCAGAAATTCTGCTGGGAGGCTTTCGGCGACTAATGTGGTAGGTTTTAATTTTCTTAGTAGTTTTGTTGTGGTATCAACAGACACTGGGTGGAATGTAAAGAGGTTGCAACTATTTTGGGAGTTAGTGCTTTGTTGAGCTGTGGTTGGGATTGGGGTGGTGGAGACAGTGTGAGAATTAGCAAGGGTTTGGATTGTTTTGGTAAAGTATTAATTGATCTGGGTTGCTATGCTTTCAGGATTGATGGCTGATGGGGTAGGAGTAGCTGATTTGCCTGGTAGAATTATATTATTAATTGCAGCCCAGAATTTTTGAGGGTTATTATAGTATTTTTTCTGGATATTATGGTAGTAGTTGGTTTTGTCTGATTTTACTAATTTCTTGGCTTTATTTCACAGTTCTAGGAATCTTTGCCTTGTTGATGGGGTTATGTGTTTGTGGAACTGTTGCCATGCCTTTTCTCTAGCCTTGAGTAAGGATCAACATTCCTTACTAAGCCAGGGTACATAGTTAGATTTGACTCTTATTGTTCATGAGGGTGCGTGGCAGTTTAGTATGTCAAGGAAGGTGGTGTTGAAGGAATTGACTGCTTCTTCATGGGGTAGCTGTCTGAGTGATTCCCATTTGCAGCTATTTATTGCGGAGATGAACTTGTCTGGGTTGAAGGTTTTTTTACTTCTAATTAGTAGGTAGGTTGATTGGCTGGTGTGTGGAGTATGGGATCTTGGTAGAAAGGTTGGCAGATGGTCAATAAGACCATCAGGGATGCAGCCTGATTGGGTTTACAGGGATGGGTTATTCACTACGATCAGGTCTAGGATAGAGTGTTGGTTGGAGGATTTGTCAATCCTGGTAGGATGGAATAAATCATTAAGGACATAGGGAACCTCCAAACACTAGACCCTTCTTAATTTGGATTCTAGGCAAGTTATGATTACTCAACCTGGTGGATGTTTTTGAACAGGTCACCAAAGCAATGGATGAAAGAAAAATAGCACACACCACATACGTCAACCTGGCCAAAGCTTTCAACAGAATTTCCCACTCGGGCATAGTACAAAGCTAAATAAACTGTGAATAAACCCCTATGTCGACCACTGAATTGCCATCCAGCTGACAGATAGGACATAGATAATCAAAATAGGGCAAGTTACCTCCAAAAATAGATCAGTCACCAGTGGAGTCCACCAGGGTTCTGTTCTGGGATCTCTCCTGTTTGGCATCTACATTTCTAAAGAAAAAGCTAATATCAAAGGGCTCTGGCTGACTAAGTTTGCAGCTGATTGCAAGCCAGGAACAGTCACTGAATCCCGAAATGACTTAGCCATCTTACAGGAAAGTTTGTCCCAAATAAATACCTGATGCCAAAATCATGAATTGAAAATAAATGTCAAAAATTCATTATTGTGTGCTTTGTAAATATCAAAAATGCATTAGTGTATGCTTTGGGAAGCCATCTACCCCAGAGAACTACCACATTTACAATATGCCCCAAAGAGTTGACCCAGTTGTTTGGTAATTTGGGAACTTATGTGAACAGTGGCCTAACTTTTGACCTGTATGTCCCTTGTAAGAAAGTCCTTCTATACTGCACAGCTTGGGATTGTGTCTAGATCAAGGGATGTCATTGTCCTCCTTTATTCAGCCCTCATGAGGTCAATCACTGAATATAATGTCCCCCTTTGGCATGGCTCTGTCCAGGCACATGCAACAACTAGAATGCCTACTGAGCTACCTTACTGAAAGGATACGAGGCCTAAACAACATGTCCTAGATGGACCGACTCAAAGCCCTGACACTACACTCTGTATCCTACAGATTGCTAAGAGGTGACCTGTGTCTGGCATACAAGGCATCCTCAGACCAATTACTGATTGATTTACTGCACATCACCTGATCTAATCCTCTTCTGTGACATCAATAGAACAGTTTGGTAGGACATGCATATCTCACAGATGAAACAGCTGTTGTGAATCAGACTCCCCATCCACATAAAAGAAAGTTCATTCCTATCCATATTCAAGATCAGCTTAGATCTATGGATGGGAAATTTACCCCAGAACTGCCTTTGTAGTACTAATGGAAAGAGGCAGCTCCTCTGCATGAGTCCCCTCAAATTATCTATGTTATATTTTCAGATATTCTCATAAAAGGTAATAGTTGTACAGCATGGGATGGGTAATACCAGTCTATAACAAATGAGACAGGTTATTTCAAGCACAAAAAGGGAACCTGGCTACGCTTAAGATGGATCACAACGGCACCTAGCCTAGTATTTACTATGAATCTATGAATACTTTGTGATTACATTTGGTTGAAATCATTTCATTTTACCATTGCCACCATGATGTTTCTAAACACAATATAATGTTACATTTATACTATAATACTATTGTCATACATTCACAATGTGACAGTAATGTATCAGGTAAATAAAATACCACAAATTACACCGACCTCATAGTATGAGGTGATATTCAGAAAATTTACCATGGGTGGTAAGCCCATTTTACCCATGGTGGTAACCATTTATGGTGAGAGACAATCTTACTGCAGTGCAGTACCAAAGTAGGCTGTCTCTATGGCCTACTGTAAATGCTAATGAGACCTCTGCTAATGAGCCATGTACTCTTCCCTCCCCCAGAAATGCCTGAGATAAGGATTTACATAGCTGGGTTACTCAGAAAATTGCTTGACTGCATGTGTTACTTCTCCTGGCCATGTTAATGAACATGGCCAAAAGGTTTCATTCATCTATGGCTTCCAATGGATGAGATCTTATTAGAGGCGAAAGTTGGGGAATTTAGTGACAAGATAGTGGTGGGGCTATGTAAGCATGTGTGTGTGTGTGTGTGTGTGTGTGTGTGTGTGTGTGTGTGTGTGTGCATGTGTGTAGGACTGTGTGTTTGTCTGGGATGTCACAGTCTGGAGTTTATTAGGTGATATGTATGGTTGATGGTGTGTGTGTGTGTGTGTGTGTGTGTGTGTGTGTGTGTGTGTGTGTGTGTGTGTGTGTGTGTGTGTGTGTGTGTGTATGCAGGGGGCTATAATGTCTCTGTACTTCCCTAGACTAATGTGCAAATCCTGCAGTATTGTGGCTGGGGGAGAACAATACTAGACACCAATGATATTCTGTATATTGCACCCTAAATGCATTTACAAAGGTACTAGAGTGAGTTTTGCAGTATGAAAACTGAGAGCCGGATGGAATACTAGACACTAGTAATACTCGGTATAGCATGCCCTATAAGCACTTAAAAAGACTGAAACCCCATACCCGCAGCATTAACAAATAGTGCTTTAGCAGAACTGTGTCCTCAGCATTACCGCTCGACACCAGGGATATTCTTACATATTACTTTAAGTCTTTGAAAAAGATAGGGGTTCGAACCCTGTGCCCATACCTCACATCCCAGCTCCTTAACAGAGTGCTAATCTTTTGCATCAGCATTGGACATCAGGGATGCTTTTGACATTTTACATTAAGTAAAAGTTTAAGTAAAAGGGAAGTGCAACTTGTTAAACTAAGCCATAACCCTTGACACTAAGTGAGGAGGGTTTGTATTATAGTGCATTTTTGACAGTTTAAGAAGTATGAAACTAATTTTTAGCATTATTTAGTGCCAACAACAGAGAAAAAGGTCACATATAAGAGGCAACATCATGAGCATTCTAGTATTAAAGTATTACTTGGACTCACTTAAAAAAAATAATGGAACAACAGTTTGAGTATTACCAATAAGAATTAAACTCTAATGTCTAGTGTTATTGACTGTAAGGACCCAAGATTTATAAGGGCGGGGACAAAAATAAGAAGATACATCAGGGATGTTCTGTCAAATCTGTGACAGGTAAGAGTATGCTGGTGTGTGTGTGTGTGTGTGTGTGTGTGTGTGTGTGTGTGTGTGTGTGTGTGTGTGTGTGTGAGAGTACATGGAAAGATTCTTGTGCCAGTGTGATGCATGACTTACCCAAGGTGCTTCCAAGAGGAAAGTCTGATTTCCACATGTGGTAATTATGGGTGATTCAAAGAAATGCAAATTAGCCAATAATTGGGTATTTTAGTTAATTTATTTATTTATTTATTTATTTTTTGAGTGAGTGATTTATTTACTTTTATTTACTGAGGTAGAACACTGATCAAATGTGTCCATTTGTAGGCTCAGGTCTGGTAACATGCATAATGACAGCCTTAAGGTAAGATTAAAGATATAAATACATTATACATTATAGTGATATAGCATAGCACAGATGTAATAAAATATATACATATTTACAAGAAGGTATAGAATGAATTAGGATTGGGTGTATGCACTGCAATCCATAATACTGCAATTTCTGTGATAATGGAAACTGTCCTATTTGGCTGCAGCTCTTAACTCTGGCCAAAGGGTTCATTCTCATCCCCAGGCATATGCTAATCTCCGTACTTAATGTTAGTACTTTATGATCTTACTCGTTCATTCTGAAATAATAAAATTTTAAAAAGTTTTGAGACAAATATAACAATTGTAGTTGCGAATAGCATTCCCCGGAATATGTAAAATGTACTATTGACAATAACCTTTATTGCAGAAAATTTTAGACAGGTGATAATTTCAAAATACAAAAAAATATATATAGTTTCTTGTTTTATTTCACCTACTTGTCTTTGGAAATCACTGCCATCTGGTCTGGGTTGTGTCTGAAAAGGGTCCATGGATCAGCATACTTGATTTACAAATCGTAAATAAACAAACACATAAGTAATAAATTAAGAGATTGTGTATCTGTTGAATAACATTTTATATATACAATGATACTGATATTAATTGAGTCATGAGAATGAAAATGAAAATCCTTAGCATGTATCTGTTTAGTAAGATTTTATAAACACACAGACATTCTGATAGCAGGTGATGATGAGAATGAAAACAAAAAGGTTTAGCTAAGATTTTATATAAACTCAGACTGTAGTTGACAAGTAAATCATGAGAATGAAGCCAACATTCTTAGCTGGTTAATGAGCATTAATAAGTCTGTAGAAAGCCATGTCATGTATTTAGGTTTACTTGCTTATTAATTCAGTTGCTGGGGTTCCTTTCCTCACCACCGCAGCTATATATACAATGGAGAAAAAGAAGTAAGTTAATTAATTGCTTTAGAATCCTGCTGTCTACCATTTGTAGCACATAGTTTTGGAGCATAAATTGTCTGTTATGTTGATTAATTGACTAACATTATATAATACATGTTACATAACTTTTTACATAGATTGTCTAGACTATAAGGACAGAAAAGCTAAGAATGCAAAGAAAGGTACATTCACCTGATACCTGCATTGACTGCAGGTTACAAAACGTAGTGTATAATGGGAAGCAATTACTTATACTGGGGTAAAAACATTCCTGGGGATTCAATAAACTCCTTGAAGACTTCTAGTGAAGCCTACATGGAGTTTATGTTTTTCTGTGATGAACAGCAGCACTAATTGCATATTCATGCAACCCACCACTTTTAAATGTAAACAAACAAGGTTTCATGGATAGCGACATTGTTGCTGCTCAGGAAACTGTGTAAGGCAACACAGACAGCAGCAGACATGTAAACTTTTTTACCTATGGGCAAACTAGGTCTGTGGCATTTTGTGAAATGCCACAGTGATTACCAGGATTAATAATACAGCAATGTATATAGTCCAAACACAGTGCAGAGTATTGTGGAAACCTGTGTCAGGCATACTGAACAAAAGTTATGTAAATTATCAGTAAGGGTACAGAGACTGCATTATAAATAAACAGTCGGGGAAGTGTGTGTCTTGAATAAGGACACACAGATGAACTGTAGGAATGAATACAGGGAAAGAGTCCAGTTGAAATATGATAATGTGCAGCAGATGAGGGCATGTCAGTGAAGACAGCTGTAGCTTGAGCACTAATCACATGATACGACGTGATACAGTACAGACTGCACAGTGAATGTATATATAGAATGTACCATCACCCGAGATGATGCCACAATATAAAGAAAAAAATGATCAACTCCAACAATTGGTATAGCTTCTGGTGTCAATCCAGGAGGCCAGTATCGCTCAGCCTGGGATAAGATGGTCAACAGGCCACGCTGGTTTGTCTGATACTGGTGAAGGAGCTTGGCTCCCCATAGTGCCTTTTTAAGACAATGTCAAAGCAGCAAATGTTCTGACATAAAAAAAAATCTACTGCAGGCATAGTCGAGGTGCTGATGTTTAATACTAGGCATCTAAACATGAAGCTGCAGCACAGAAAATTGCCAACTTGCTAGCTGACAAATTTGGGGCAAACTTCACACCCCTGGCAACACAGACTGCTCCCAAAAGTATACCTGACAACAATTTCTGCCTTGCGTCTCTAGAGATCAGGTCATATCTGTGCTCTGCAAGGCTAAAAACACAGTCTCAATGGTACCAGATAACACCCCAGGTTGCTTATTAAGTAATCTAAAACAGGACCTAGTGGACCAACTTATCATCCTTTTTAACCATAGTCTGGAAACCAGTTTTATTCCAGCAGACTGGAAAACAGCAAGAGTAATCTCCTTGTATAAAGGGGAGCCATCAACTGACCCTGGGGACTATAGACCCATAAGTCTAACCAGTCTCCTCTGCAAGGCCATGATAAGAATCATCATGGACCTTATCAACAAGAACATAGGTGACATTCAAACCCTAGATCCAAAACAATTTGTCTCCATTAAGGATAGATCATGCTTACTAAACCTAGTAGACTTCTTCGATTAAAGTTACCAAAGATCTGGATGAAGATAAGAGTGTGCATACCTCCTTTCTTGACCTGGCCAAGGCTTTTGGCACAATTCCTTACTCAGGTATCATAGATAAACTCTCCCAGCTGGGGATTATCCCTTATGTCACTACATGGGTAGCCAACTGGCTCACCTACAGAGCAAATGCTGGTAAACACAGTAGTTAACATTACTACCACAGCACAGGATTGTCTGGAGTACTGTCAGAGTGCATGTTATACAGGACGGCATCATCATTGTATGCTACAACAAGATGTTCAGAGGAGGATTTGACATAGCTGTGAAGTCACATATCACTTGAAAATTGTCATGATAGTGATTGTTAAATGCACACACAGTTGATTGCATTGGGAAGAGAACCCTTACATATCTAAGGTACACAGACTAGACACCTCAGTATTTAATGCACACAACACAGCACAAGTTGAATTTGGAGAATTTTGGACAACACTTTATAAATGATGACAGCAGCAGTGTCTGATGAGGAGAAGATGGTAAGAGCAGTATCCCACATGATTGTATAGAATGTTCTCTCTAATGTCAAGAAAGTGCACAAACACATACACACATGCACACACACATACATGCATGCACGAACACACACACACATGCACATATGAGCTCATGCACACACACACATGCACACACACACACACACACACACACACACACACACACACACACACACACACACACACACACACACACACACACCAGTTGACTTCAGTGAGAACCGAACCCGTACCTATCTAGATTGACTGAATAGAGGTCTCAGTATTTAACACAAGCACCACAGCACAACTTTGACTTGTAGACTGTTGGACAACACTTTATAAGTGATGACATTAGCAGTGTCTGGTGAGGAGAAGATAGAGCAGTGTCCCACATGGTGGTATAAAATTCTCTCTCTAATGTTAAATAAGTGCGCACACACACACACACACACACACACACACACACACACACACACACACACACACACACACACACACACACACACACACACACACACACTCCAGTTGACTGCAGTGAGAACAGAACCCCTATCTAAGTACCCAGACTAGAGTTCTCAGTACTTAATGCAAGTGCTACAACAAAAGTCTGAATTTTACAAGGCAGGACAATTTGTAGTGGATGACATTGTCATGGGATGTTTGAGAAAAAATGTTGGTAGGCCTGAATGAAATGGATGTGTAGGCATGCACAATGGTCAAAATATTGGTACTTCATGGGATCGTAGTGATGACTGCAGGATGCACAGTTATGATGTTCTGACTAGGCAGATGTACACACACCAGTTGACTTCTTCTTCACCTTCTTTTGGCTGCTCTCAGTAGGGGTCACCACAGTGGATCATCTGCTTCCATTTCTTCCTGCCTTTGGCATCTTGTTTTGTCACACCAACCACCTGCATCTCCTCTCTCTCCACATCCATTAACCTTATCTTAGGTCTTCTTCTTTTCCTCTTACCTAGCAGCTCCATGCTCAGCATCCTTCTCCCAATATACCCAGCATCACTCCTCAGCACATGACCAAAACAATGCAATGTCACCTCTCTTGCTTTGTCTTCAAACTGTCCAACCTGAGCTTACCCTCTAATATACTCATTTCTAATCCTGTCCATCCTTGTCACATCCAATGCAAATCTTAACATCTTTAGCTCTACTACCTTCAGCTCTGACTCCTAATGTTTCATCAGTAACACTGTTCCACCATCTGCAACCCATATAACATAGCTAGTCTACCATCTTGTAGACCTTCCCTTTCACACTTAATGGTACCTGTCTGTCACAAATCACTCTTGACACTCTTCACCCACTCCACCCTGCCTACACTCTCTACTTCACCTCTCTTCTACACTCACTATTACTCTGAATTGTTGATCCCAAGTATTTAAACCCATCCACCTTTGCCAACTCAACTCAGTGCATCCTCACCATTTCTCTGTTCTCCCCCTCATTCATACACATATATTCTGTCCTAGTCCTGCTGACCTTCCTTCTTCTCATCTTTAGAGCATATCTCCAACTCTCCAGATTCTTCTCAACATGTTCCTTACTCTCACTACAAACCACAATGTCATCCACAAGCATCATAGCCATGGGGACTCCTGCCTGATCTCATCTGTCAACCTGTCTATCACCATTGCAAATAAGAAAGGGACCAGAGCTGATCTTTGATGTAATCCCACCACCAGCTTGAATGCATCCATCACTCCTACCACAGACCTCACCACTGTCACACTGTACCTCGTACATATCCTGTATCATACTTACATACTTCTCTGCCACTCCTGACTTCCTCATAAAATACCACAACTCCTCTATAGGCACCCTGTCATATGATTTCTCTAAGTCCACAAATACGCACTGCAACTCCTTCTGAACTTTTCTATACGTCTCCATCAACAGCCTCAGTGCAAACATCACATCTGTAGTGCTCTTTCCTGGCATGAAACTATACTGCTGCTCACTGATCATCACCTCCCTTCTTAACCTAGCTTCCTTTACTCTTTCCCATAACTTTGTGATGCGGCTGATCAATTTTATCCCTTTGCAGTGAGATTAGAACCTCTACTTAACTAAGTATACAGACTAGAGAACCCAGTACTCATCGCAAACTTCACAGCATAAGTCTGACTTTAGTAAAGCTGGAGGACAATTTATAGTGGATGACATTATCAATGGATGTTTGAGACAAGATGCTGGGAGTCCTGAATGCAATGGATAGCTATCCCATGTACAACAAGATATTAAGGATCTGCATGTTACCAGATTGATGAGTGTGCAATGTGTAGCATTTGCAATTGTTTCCAATGTACAGGCATACCTTAAATAGACAGCTTAGACAGCTTTGTAAACTATATGAAAACAACTGTCCACATTACTACATTTTGGAAAATCTGAATGTGTATTGTCAGTATAAAGATGCCCATGTTAT
Source organism: Protopterus annectens (assembly GCF_019279795.1). Classification (NCBI taxonomy): domain Eukaryota; kingdom Metazoa; phylum Chordata; order Ceratodontiformes; family Protopteridae; genus Protopterus; species Protopterus annectens. Next base: position 471,439,352 of record NC_056744.1, on the reverse strand, counting down.
AAAATAACGTATTTTTATATATTTATTTATTTATTTATTTATTTAGTGTAGTTGATATATTTAGAACAAATACTAAGAGACCAAGTTTCAAGTGCTTGGGTGCAGGTAACACATGGCTACAGTGTAAACGTGTTCTTTCCTTAAGAAGTATCTTCCATTTGTTTGTGTATTTACATGCACTTTCATGGGATGAAGACTAAATGGAGAGTAAACATAAATAATGCATGCTGTTGTGCACTTTCCATAGTGCACCACTGAGCAGCTGGTGTGTGATCAATGGCAAACTGTTTGTGATGCAAGATACACAGTTCTATTAGTTTCTTATCCCCAAGTAAACATGTTAAGTGGCTGTCAGCAGGGTGTATAGTACTCAGTGTAAAGAACATACCTGCTGCTTAGCTGACTCTGTGACAACAAGTATAAATTCATTGACAGATTTTTTTTTTGGACCCTAGGTGATATAAGGTTCAAATCCAGGCATATCTAATAGTTTTAAATATGTCTGTATAATGCAATGAAATAATTCTTTATCCTACATTTATTGCGTATTACCTTAGTGCAGTGTGTTTAAGCCAAATTGTTCATTGGTAACAGCACTAATGAAGAGATGTTCACTGTCACTTTTCATTGGTGCTCAATGCCGAATTCCATGCAGACACAAAGGCTAAAAAGTGAAGTGCTCCATTTTTTATACTTATGTGTGGTGTGTGTGATTGTGTTTTTTGACCAGATTAAAGGTGTTAAAATGAGGTAGATAGGAAAGTAGTGAAATGGGGGGAAGAAGGGGGAAGAGCAAAAGGAAAGCAATATAGGAATGTGTATGAGGGAGGTAGGAAAGAGCCATAGCTATCCACTTCTTCGACAGTGTAAGATGGAAATATGTATAGAGGATTCACTGAATTTGGACTGTCACCTCAAAAAGAGGGGTGACGATAACACAGTCATGTTATACAGCCAACTGGACTGAATTAAGTGCGTCAAGAAGACACATATGCAAAGTGGAGAGCTATGTAATGGATGATATTTTTTTGTGAGACAGGTGCCCAATTTTTTTCACTTCAGTAAGGGAAGAATGGTGGGCAAGGGATGTAGGTATTTCTGGGTCAAGTAAACAGGGTAGATGAGGAAGCAGATGTAAACAAACAGGACAAACATGACAAGACACAGGTATGGTAAGGGATAGGAGCAGTAGATGTCCATGCCCATCAAACATGGGGACAGTGAAAATCTAGTCCTCACCCACAGGACTGTCATCACTGTCCCCTTACTCTGCTGGCTGTTGGAGTGCTTGACATCTTCTCATATGGACTATAATTGAGAGAATCCTCCTCATCCAGCATAAGCGTGCACCAGTGGTGCTGTGCACAATCCTACACATCAACCCTGGCATCTTTGTTAGGTGATAAAATTGCAACCTCTGCCAGTATTAGCAGAGGGTACCACAGCACCAGCTGCCAGGATAGTGCTACCTGAGGGTCAATGCTAAAGTCAGTGAAGTGGGGGCAGGTTGATCCACTAGGGTTGGCCTATCTCCCTGTGCTGTAAAGCCTTTTGTGACTTGTCAGAGATAGATGCCATGGAAACATTTTGATGACACATAGAAAGAAAATAAAGAGATACAGGTTGGGATGAGAGGAAAAAAGAGATTCAATTAGTACCATTATATGTGACATATAATGCATTATCACAATAATAAAGTATTTTATCTGAACTTTTAAGTTTAAGTGTACTTCTTAACAACAACAAACTATAATTAAGTATTGCACAAAGTAATCCTTGCAATATGCATACATTGCACATATGTTTGGTCCAATTATACATATTAAAGTAAAAGCAAGGCATTTATGCCACCTGTGTGGAAATTAATTTATGTAATATTTTTAAAAGATTTTCATATTTTATATTTGTTACTTGTGGTATTTGAACCCACAATGTCTGAATACAGTGTTAGGCTTGACTGCTACAGTTGCCTTGTGCTGGAGACTGAAGAGTGCATGCTAGCTTTTACAGTTAGGATATGCATGCTTACTTTGCTACAACTGTATAGAAAAAAATAAATTTAAAAGCTAAAATAATATGCCAATCATGCTGCATAATACATCTTGCTTCCCTCAGTCTCTCTAGATGCTCAGCATGAAACTCTATTTGCCATAATCTCTACTTTGGCTGTGGAATAAAGATAACTGAAAAAGAGAAGAATATTATGCATACCAGTATTCCCTATATGCAGCTTTCTATCTACTATAAATTCTCTTTATCAGTATACTTGCACAGCTGTAGGATGTACCAGTCCTAAACTCATCCAGCCACTGGTTGACTGTATTCCTCTTGTACCTTTTCAGGTCATTAAAGTGATGCTTATACTGTTGTCCAATGTGCAAAATACCAATTGCACTGGAAACAGCCTTGGTCAAAAAATTTCAATCCTCAGACTTGTACTAGGTGCCAGTATAGTCCCCCTGCAAAAGCTTACAGCTATGGCACTTTACAAGAAGTTCAGTGAAGATTCTGGACTCCTCAACAGACCACTTCTGTGCCCTAAATTGGGCAGCTTACCTTCTACCACCAGATGTTTCCAACCAGGGAGAACAGCAATAGCTAAGAATGATTTCCCGCCGGCTGTCATTGCATTTACTTGTAGTGTGCAAATCTGAACACAGATACCGACCACTTCTGCATGATGTTAAGTGGATAGCAACAGTGGCAAACAGAGAGGAAAGCAGTTTTGTAAACTGTAAGGTTAATCTGACACTTGGCATTAGTTTGAGGGTTGTCTGCTGTGGTAACTGATAGGTGATTTAGCTTTGCAGACATGTACTCGGGGCATACATTTTATGACCTGACACATTTTTGAGTGGCTTTACACACTGATAAAATTAATTTTTACAATGTGGGATTCAAACCTATGCATAAGAGATACAACCTTTTCTTCTACAGAGGTGATTTTTCATCCCTGTCCCAAAAGAAGTACTTCTCAGACATACTCATTGTTTACATATCAATGCATATGACAGACTGAGGGCTTAACTATGTATGTGTGTGACCTGACAAGGTCCTAGTTTTTACATCCCTTTATGTATGAATATTATTGAAGTCTGAAGACCATCAAAGTCCAGACAGCACAGTTATGATTACAGAAACACGTTAGTCAGTATACATTCACTCACACAAATAATACATATGATTTTATTAAAATTGAGTCTACAACCCTTAATAAAATTGAAAGTGTGCAATAATTTTTTTTCATGTGAATTTTAATATAAAGTAAAATGGAACAACAGTAAGAACAATTGGAATTTGCTGCATTAGAACCCAGGATCATCTGTACTGCAACCCTACACTTACAGCTGCTGCCACAGGAATAGCTAAAAAACAGTTGGATATTTTCATATTCATTCTTAACTTCTGAGTGTTAACCACCACTAAACACTGTTTAGTGTGTTTGCATGGCAACAAACCATACAGGATACAATGTACCTGTTTAGAACTTGTCTACTGTCTGCTTCTTCTCTGTAGATGTTCTAGACCTGCAGGTGTTGGGGGAGGTTACTAACGACTGTGTAAAGACTCATGTTTGCAAGATGGAAAGCAAAAGATGCAGCAATCTATCCTTTCTGAATTCAAGAATGCCTGCATCCAGTCTGCAGGTGTTCTGTCTGCTTCATGTGTGGGCTAGTACTCGAGGTTTGAGTGACAGTAAGCAACGGGCAAAGGTGAGAAGCAAAGCTAAACCTGCATTTTCCTTGTGAGGAGTGCTTCTTAGGTTCAATCCTTAAAAGACAAATGTGGGATTTGAACCATGATCTAAAGATAGTATATAATGTGTGGTTCACTGTGTTTAGTAGATGTGGTACATACTCTCACACACACACACACACACACACACACACACACACACACACACACACACACACGCACACACAGTTCACAGATGTAGTTTATGTACTGGTTGTCATAGTATATAACATGACATTTTTTGTATTTCTCTGTTTGCCCTGTTGAAGCTAAGCCACACATCATGTAAACAGTGGTATTTACAAAAAAAAAAAAAAAAAAAAAAAAATTTATATATATATATATATATATATATATATATATATATATCTAGGACTGCCGAATCCATTATCACCGAACATACTTTACCAAAAGTGCTTTTACCGAAAAAGTGCTTACGGTAAAGTATGTTTAAAAAAAAAAAAAACATGAAGCCTACTTCTATGCAGGGGGGCAAGCCCCCCTGCACCTCCCATATGGGGGGCTGCACCCCCACCCCCTACTTTAATATTCTCATTCTAAGGTCGCATTACACTGGAGAAAAGGGAATTTTCCATTATCTGCACCATAGTACGACCGGCACAACGAGCATACCTATCCAAAAATGCTGCTTCTGTGCACAGCACTTTCAGGTTAAGTATGCTCAGTGATTTCTGCTTCAGTGAAAAGTGCATTTAGGGTCTGTATGGATCAAACAACATTACAAAATAAATGTTAGTAAACACGAAAATTTTTACACAAGTCTGGATTTAAACTCTCACACCAATGAACCTAGAAAACACAGTAAGGGTGTCTTATCCCTCTTTGTAACAGAAACAGCTTTGCAGGAATAAAAATCATTGTGAATACATGCAAGTCCAAAATCATCCACAGTTTTAACAAGATATACAGCACTTGCACACTTCTGAGTTGTTTGTACCTGTAAATTTCATATGTAGTGCAATTGGTGATCACATAACTATTTATAATTATTGTTTGCAGAACTAAAGCTCTGCCTTATTCTTGTATGGTGTCCATTCTTCTCTTATTTGAGCAGTAATGTGAGGCATGCAGTTTCTAAGGCATTTTGTATCATTGTCCTTAAAATGTGTGAGAATATTAAATGGCAGTAAAATACAATTTTCAACAAATGCATGGGAGGTTGGAAGTTAATGTGCAGAAGCTGTGAAATGTATCTTGCTTACCAACATTTAAAACTTTGATACAGTTACTTCTACACTTTTTATGTCTAGCCTGGTTGACACACCCACTGGAGACAAAGGAGTCTGAATAGCTGTTGTGTTTTTCTTCTCCCTACCAGTAATAATTCACAGTTACAATCCATTAGCAACAAACACTGAGGGAGTGCCTACACTATGTTTACATGTGATACACGGAGCCAAGAATTTGGGATTCAGCAATTCTAATGAGTTTTCATCTCATTTGCATCTTCATGTTCACAGGCCTGAATCTACACTGTAAAAAGGGAACTGTGTAGCTAGGGAACCTGAAGGTGAGGAGACTTGTTTATGTGGATAACAGAAGAAAAGTCCTATTACTTTGGATTTATCTGCACAGAACACTTCTGATATTGATAAGGTATGATTGTATTTTTCAGTTATATACTTGGTTTGCTCAAATGTCACTAGGAAATATATTTATCTATCTATATATGTGTGTGCATATATATATATATATATGAGTCTACTTCAGTCTACCAAAGCTACAGATTACCGAAACTTAACCTGTTGATATGACATCAAAACAACATCATAATGAAAGTTTAAAATCCCAAAATACATAACAATGAAAAGTGAACTGTAGGTGTTACACACAACTCCAAGCAACCTAGACAACAGCTTCAGAATTTTCTTCTCAAAAGAATTATTGGCTGTGGATGTTACACAATGCTCTGAGCTTCTGAATGGAGATCACGGTACAGTGAAGACTGAGAAATGTACACTTTTCTCCACTGTAGTGTGATCTTGGAGTTGGTATATATAATTTGCAGAGGTGTGGGGAGTGTAGGGGGCTTGCTACTCTGCAAAAACTTAAAAAGGTAGAGCTTTATGTTGAAATAATGTATTTCAAATGGCTAGATGATGTCATAGAATTTACTAAAGGTATTGGAACAGTTTTGAATATGTAGAAATGGAACTTTTATTAGAAATAGATGTGTGTCCCTTTAACTTACACTGTAACTGACAGGATGTTATGCAGTATGCACTGAGGACTTTTCAGCTGGTAATTCTTTTGAGAAAAAAGAGAAAGTGTTGTGTTTGTTTTCATAATAGTGTGTAGGGTGTCAGGAGTGGTGTGTAACATCTACAGATGTTTTTTCATTGTTATGAATTTTGGTATTGTAAACTTTCATTGTACTGATGTTTCAATGTTGTCATCTCGACATTTTAAGTTTCGATAATCTGTAATTTTGGTACACTGAAACAGACCTGTGTGTGTGTGTGTGTGTGTGTGTGTGTGTGTGTGTGTGTGTGTGTGTGTGTATATATATATATATATATATATATATATACACACACACACACACACATATATATATATATATATATATATATACACACACACACACACACACACACACACACACACACACACACACACACACATGGGTCTGTTTGAGTGTACCAATATATATATATATATATATATATATATATATATATATATATATATATATATATATATATATATATATATATATATATATATATATATATATATATATATATATATATATATATATATATGCATATATATACATATATATATATATATATATATATATATATATATATATATATATATATATATATATGTATATATATACTTTTATCTGCATGCACTTCCTAGAAGTTTACTGATGGCATAGGTATTTTTGTCAGGGCATTTTACCTTCTCAGATGCACAGCCTTATTAACTTTTATCAGAAGTGTTAATGTTAAAACTGTTTCTCTTTACACTCCTCTATTGTTATTTCAGTAAAATGTAAATGTCCTATATTGTCAATGACACAGTGGTGTTATCTTTCTAGGATGGCCCATAGACATCTCTAGGGGAGTGCTGGCCACAACTAGCGGTAACTGGTAATTGCATAAAAATAAATGTTCTGTGGTGCATGTGACACATGTTTTTGTGACAGTTTATTTGGTAGCACTTATAACAATTCACTGATGCTTTATTCCTTTGTTTGGTACAAAAATGTCATTTGCCTGTTGTTTTGGGGGAGGGGGAGCCAGGCTCCATTTCTGTATTGACGCAACCAAAATTTTTTTACACAGGTTTGCTTTGCTATCCTTATTCCTTGTTTTGGATCAAACCTTGGTTTGTGGTGAATGTGATATGTTATAAAAACATAACCCTTTTTTATATTTGAATACTTTGAAAGTTTTTCATTTTTCCAGATGGTAATATTGAAGAAAACTAATAATGTGTGTTAAATCTAAGCAGGACTTTTATTTATGTGATATTTATGTGTAATTTTCTTCTTTTGTGTTTTATATCACCTAAGACTATTGTGCCAAGCATCCCAATCCCCACAACCTCCCTTTCAGTGACCCCAAAAATTGTTTCATTGTCCAAGCATTTCAGCAACAGAGTAGCTTTCTGCTTGAGGCAGGAAGTGGGCTTATGTCTGGAAGAATACAAATTGTGAACAATGTGAACGCTGTTAAGGAATGCAACAGGACATATGATCAGGTGAGTCACAGGGCCAATGACATGATTTCATCAGCCCAGAGGAGATCAGCTGCAGTGGCCCATGGGCATCTGGCTACCAGGTAGGCCTGCTACAGAGTCACTATCACACTAAATGAAGAGTTCCTGTCTGATATCAGGGATCCAGAGAGCTCAGTGGAAAGTGCACAATAACATTTGATTGATGTTGGTGCTGCTGTTTCAAGGAGGACAAGCTTCCAGGTAGGCTTACATATGCCAATGTTTAAATATTTCTTGTATAGTAAAATATTGAAAGCAATACTTAACGTGATTTAATAAATTTTTTGGGCGTGGCTAGTTATAGATTGATACAGTTAATGACACATTCTGGTTCATTACACATGTGCTTGGCATGGATGTGTCATTCATGTTTCAGTTAAATGTATTGTTAATGGACATATAAGGAGCAATGTTTTTTACCCTGTGTAACTGTTACTGTGATGATGGTGTGCTTACATTTCACTTAAATTCTTCCAAGACCATCCTTCCTAGCAAGTGTGGAGTCATCTGTACATGGTAAGTCAAACATTTTTATTTCAGTACTGATAAGCATTTCCAAGAAATATTCATTTATCTGTACATGTGAGGGGAGTGTCAGGACTGTGTGTGTAGTGCTGTATTGTCTGTGATAGTGGCACCAGTCTTAGGTTGTTAGCATATTTTGAACTGCAGTATTGCAGCTATTTTAATTTCTTTCCTGTGTTTGTTGCTTATTATCACAGGTGAATCTGACACTGGAAGTGTAGGAAGACTCTTACCACTTGTTGTCAGAGTACTGACAGACTCTGATGATGATGATGATGGCAAACAGAAGTACAGTTGGGGGGGGGTGCAGAGGTTGAATCTGACACTGAGGTTGACATTCAGCCTTCCCTTGTAATTCCATCTGACACAGCCAGTAGGCCTATGCAAGCCCTCAGATATTAGACAGGTGAAGGGTAAAGCACTTTATTAGGGTAGTATGGCTACTGTGGCTTCAGTGCCTGTTGACTCTGGCAATAGTCAGGGGTAATAGACCCTTACTGTGTTTTTTTCACAAGTGTGGGTGAGGTGCCATGCAGGAGGATTGTTCAGGTTGCTTGAAGGAGGCCTGCTGGCCATCCTCCACCTGTTCCAGGTGTGTCTTTCTGTGCCACTGGATACATGTTTAGGATCATCATAGAGGTGCAAGCATGTTCCAACAGAGACTCTGAGGAAATGCTTAGGGCTGTAGATGTAGCACAGGCTGACATGGGTGAATGCCTCCACTGTGTGACCGATTCAATGGATTGGATGAATGACACATTGTAACAGGCAGTGTCTGTGATGGAATGTCTTCTGGGAGGGGTCAGCCACATCATCTGATGTCACTCAACATGGCTGTGCCCCATCATGCTCCCATAGTTCATTACTTCCCCTGCTCCATCAGTGGTTGATGTGTCCACAACCAGACATGGCAGGCCATGGAGTCATGATCCTGGCCATACTGGTGTGGAGAACTCATCCAGCAGACAATCAGTCTTTAATGATTTTTCACTCCGAAACTATGAAGCTCTACCAGGTAACAGCAGTGCAGTGGATATGGACGTACCAGTGCAACTCCTGGCAGAGCCATTTCTCACGGTCTGGCAACAAAGATGAACTGACACCTGTACCATACATGCCTCACATCTGTCCAACATACAAGCATGTAGAGCTAGCACAGATCTTGGCTGTGTTCTTTCAGACAATCATACAACAATTTTACCTGGAGTACCAAAACACATGTGCACACACACACACACACACACACACACACACACACACACACACACACACACACACACACACACACACACACACACACACACACACACACACGCACACACACGCACACACACACACACACATAACAGCTACATGGATCAGTTGTGAAGCATAAAACTCATTCTGTCTCACTGGCCATTTGATTCTTTATCCAAATGTCTACCTGTTTCTCTTTCTTACTCACATGCTCTCACTTACATTTTGTGTCAGCCTAGACCTTTACCCCCCCCCCCACACCCACACAACATACCTCTCAACTGTACAAATTTCAGCAGAATGTCCAGATTTTTGCCCCATATTTTTGGTCTGTTCTGCATAAAAATTGTGTGTTTTGACAAATCCCTGGGATGACCTAAAGATTAAAGTCACTAAATAATTACATGGATTTCAGTTTCAGACTTCATATCCTTCAGAAAAATGCATGCTAACACAAATCTTGTTTTTCTAACAACTTTTTAAGTTTATAAGTGCAATATTTAAAATGTGTCTCTATTTTTGAGCCTTTGTTCCCCATTATGTCAGGCTTTGTCCAGATTTCATATGCTAAGAGGTTGAGAGGTATGACAATACCCTGTACAAATGATAACTGTGCCATATCCTTGTTTTCTAACCTTTGAATTCAGGGATACATAATTCTTTTGTCTTAAGCTCAGAGTGTATAGCTGACTTCCTGCTTAGTATATCTGTGTTTGTGATGCTGTGTTGCTAATTTTACTGCTTTTTACAGGTTTTTGTAATGTGTACATGCCACCGAATTTCTTATAGCAACAAAGTTGGTACAAGCCATAAATAAAAGAGGGACAAAAGACTGAACAATAGGGTGACTTTTTAAATATTTTGGTGTTACAGAAGTAGACAGTTGATAGAATAACAGTTTTTACATCACTATTTTTAAGACTTTTCTGAGGGATGTGAAGTCTGAAACTGAATTGTGTGTCACTAATTTCTAATTTCTCTCTTTAATGGTCTTCCAGTACAAAAGTATGAGGCCAAACTATGGACATTCTGTGACAATCATTACTTTTTTTGTGGGTGAATTTGTGAATTTTTGATGCCTGAGGCCTTTTACTTCATAGGTGCATAGGTTCATAGGTAGGTACTAGGCTATCATCCCAAGAGCCTAAGTAAGCCTAGCCAACAAGGTTCCCTGGCTTACACCACCTAAGAAAGTTAATTTCCTGTGCCCCTGTTGAGCAGAGCCACAGAAGTGATCTTATTTCCCATCCACTCATCAAGATTTTTCTTGAAGATTGCTAATGAGGAACTTTGCATGACATAGATGAGTAGCTTGTTACAGAGTATAGGAAGTCTCTGGGACAGGAATCTATCCCTCTAGGATGTCCTGTTTATTGTGGTAACACGGTTTAGGTCCCTAGACCATGTAGCTCTGAGGGATTGGGATTTCTTTAGGTGTAGCATGTCCAACAGCTCTGGGTTTAACATAGCTATATATGTTAGGCAGAGATCTCCTTGGAGTAAGCAATATGCCACAGAGTAAAGCTGGAGTTTTTTGAGATGGTCAGTATAGGTCATCTGTTTGAGTCCAATAATCCTCTTTGTGAGGTACTTCTGTGGCCTTTCCAGCTGCTGCAGATGTCTTGTGAGGTACATTCCAAAAGGGGCGTTGTACTCTATAATGGGTCTAATGAGTGCCACATAGAGGGGAACAATGACCTCTTTTTTCCTGGATGAGAACCCTTTTGTGATGAGGTGTGTCACATAGAAGGATTCCTGACTACTGTGGCAATGTGATTATCAAAGCAGAGACTACTGTCCACCTGGGTCTCAAGGTCTCTTATCACACATTTGGCATTAAGTAGACTGCCATTTATGTGGTAGTTCATGGGTACAGAGTTTTTACCAAAGGGGATGACAATGCACTTTTTGGCACTGAGCTTGAGGCCATGCCTCTGACAACAGGCATCTGTCTCAGTGAGGCCCTTCTGTAGGATGTCCACATCATTTAGAGACTTGACTATGGCTCCTAGTTTGCAATCATCTGCGAACTTCATTAGCCAGAGGCCTTCTGTGTTAGCCTGTATTTCAGAGAAGTAGATAGCAAACAGGAGAGGTCCTAGGACTGAACCCTGTAGTACTCCACTTCTCAATGGTTTGAAGTCAGATTTGGAGTCTGCAACTTTAAAAGTGTGGATTCTGTCAGTGAGCCATTTGGCTACCCGTCAGAATTTTCTTTAAGCAGTTCAATTCTGCTCAAAGATAAACCAGTATGAAAGAGGTCTTCAGGTACACAAACATATTCTAGTATGATTTCTGTTGAGAGATGGTTGGCCTGGTTTGTAGTTTGCATTTTTTTTCTTATTACTTAACCAAGAAACAGTAAAGAGAAAAACATATTTTCTTGTAGGACAAACTAAATGTTGGATTCAGTAAGGTAGTTTCTCATAGTTACACAGTGTGCAAGCAACATTTGTGGGAACTAAGCAACCTGTCATTGAGAGTCTGTTGTCTTAAACCACTATTTTTTACTATTTAGTCATGAATTTTGGAGTCTGGAGCCCATAGTCATGCAGACATCTGTAAAGAAGCTTGTTTATCAGGATATCTATGTGTCTTAGTTGACATGCTTCAGATGCAATTAACCAATTAAAATCCAAGGAAAAGGAGAGTTCAACAGCAGTTTATATTTTGACACAGAAACATCAAATGCAAATAAATGCATGGTGTGAGTCACACATATGACAAAACACAGATGCATGGTGTGAGCCACATATGTGACAAAACATAGATGTATGGTGTGAGTCAAACATATTACAAAAACATAGATGCATGGTGTGAGTGACTTACATGACAAAAACATAGATGCATGGTGTCAGTTACGTACATGATAAAAACTATAAATGCATGCATCACTGTAGACAGACTGAAGGAGCATGCATCACTGTAGACAGACTGAAGGAGCATGCATCACTGTAGACAGACTAAAGGAGCATGCATCACTGTACACAGACTGAAGGAGCATGCATCACTGTAGACAGACTGAAGGAGCATGCATCACTGTAGACAGACTGAAGGAGTATGCATCACTGTACACAGACTGAAGGAGCATGTATCACTGTAGACAGACTGAAGGAGCATGCATCACTGTAGACAGACAGAAGGAGCATGCATCACTGTAAACAGACAGAAGGAGCATGCATCACTGTAGACAGACTGAAGCAGCACTAAAATCAAACCTAAACACAAAGGGCAAATGCAGAATATCACAACAGCCATAATCAGGCATACATAAGGAATGTATTACATATAATGAAAAAGAAACAACATTATGGCTATAAATAGAGCACAACATTTGATACTGACCAACATAAAGTCAAAAACAAATAAGAAATGAGGATGAATAGGAGACAGAGTGGGACAGGCCCACAACATAATTATGTTCTCCTTTAATTCCAGGGTAACATGGAACAAGACTTACTTGAGCTTTCCTGTTATACATTTTTCTAACCAAAAGGAGTTTCCAGATTTTTACTGCTTAATATGGTGGATGTTCGTTGAGAGGTTAAGGTAAACTGTGACAAAACCATCCTTCTACAGAGTTCTCCTTCTAATTCCAGGATAGCTCATTACTGAAGAGATGTTTCTAATCAAAACTTGTAAAACAAGATGATCATCTGAAAAACCCTATTTTTACTTATAAAAGAAATTGTAATACAAGTACTACTTAAAATAGAGTCACTCATATCCACTGTTCCTTCACTTCATAAATCACCTAACCCACAGGCAATAAATACTACTAAAGCAGACGATATTTTCCATTTGTGATCTGTCACCATTGTACTTCAAGGCTATATACTCACAGCAAGTATTGAGAGAACAGACACAAATAAATCAGTAAAGCGCTCACTGCTTCCACGGGTTATCAAAGCAGTGGCAAAATACATCTGCAAGCCACTACAACGCATTATTAATCCTACTCTTATAATAACAGGAATAATTCCTTACTCCTGGAAATATACTACCGTAGCTGCAATCTCCGAAGTTAAAAACTTTAGTTCCCTTTTGACTGTAAGCCAATCTTTTTGTCCTCTAGCTACAGTAATGAAAAAAAAAAAAAACTTTTGCATATTCAACTAACAGACAACATGCCTTTTGCGGTAAGTATACCATGCAAACAGCACCATTCACTGTAACTTACTTTATCGTATACCATGCAAACAGCACTATTCACTGTAACTTACTTTATCGTATACCATGCAAACAGCACCATTCACTGTAACTTACTTTATCGTATACCATGCAAACAGCACTATTCACTGTAACTTACTTTATCGTATACCATGCAAACAGCACTATTCACTGTAACTTACTTTATCGTATACCATGCAAACAGCACCATTCACTGTAACTTACTTTATCGTTATACCATGCAAACAGCACCATTCACTGTAACTTACTTTATCGTATACCATGCAAACAGCACTATTCACTGTAACTTACTTTATCGTATACCATGCAAACAGCACTATTCACTGTAACTTACTTTATCGTATACCAAGCAAACAGCACTATTCACTGTAACTTACTTTATCGTATACCATGCAAACAGCACCATTCACTGTAACTTACGTTATCGTATACCATGCAAACAGCACCATTCACTGTAACTTACTTTATCGTATACCATGCAAACAGCACTATTCACTGTAACTTACTTTATCGTATACCATGCAAACAGCACCATTCACTGTAACTTACTTTATCGTATACCATGCAAACAGCACTATTCACTGTAACTTACTTTATCGTATACCATGCAAACAGCACCATTCACTGTAACTTACTTTATCGTATACCATGCAAACAGCACCATTCACTGTAACTTACTTTATCGTATACCATGCAAACAGCACCATTCACTGTAACTTACTTTATCGTATACCATGCAAACAGCACCATTCACTGTAACTTACTTTATCGTATACCATGCAAACAGCACCATTCACTGTAACTTACTTTATCGTATACCATGCAAACAGCACCATTCACTGTAACTTACTTTATCGTATACCATGCAAACAGCACCATTCACTGTAACTTACTTTATCGTATACCATGCAAACAGCACCATTCACTGTAACTTACTTTATCGTATACCATGCAAACAGCACCATTCACTGTAACTTACTTTATCTTTGAGGCTACAGGGAAAGGAAAGGTAACAATTATGGTCTTTGATGACTTACAGCTATATTTTACTCTGTCAACCGCCATACCTCTCAATCTTTTAGCACATGAAATCTGGACAGAGCCAAAAATAATGGCAGGGAAAAGGCCATTAAATAGGGAGAGATTTTAAATGTTCCTCTTATAAATTTAGAATGTTGCTGGAATAACAGGTTGTGCATTATCATCCATTTTCTGAAGGATATGAAGTCTGAAAGGCAAACATCTGTCATTATTGACTTCAATCCTCAGCAATTTGTCAGAAAATCAGAAATTTGATGAGGAACAGATCAAAAATATAAGACAAAAATTTGGACATTCTGCATAATGCTGGACAGTTGAGAGATATATCAACCACACCGTTCAACTTAAAATCTAGGCAAATTTGGTTTTGGTGACAATACACTATACTGGTTCACTACATACCTAACACAACTTTTACCATAACATATGAACTCAACATCTCGAACAGTGAACCTTTTTCTGCAGGAGTGTCAAGACTTAATCCTGGGTCTAATACCCTTTTCCAAATTAATTAAAAATTGAGCATTTGATTTACCAGCCCCAAACTGTATTTTTTATCCAGACATTACCGTATAACACTCCAATATGTCACACTGCAAATTACAGGAAAAGGTTCAGCAAGATTTCAGCTTATTAGGGAATTGACTTTCTGACATGTAGCTTGTATTAAACTGTAAAAACAAAATCAACTAATGTTCTATGTAAGACACACCAAAAACTTAAATCCAATCCCATGTTAAACATTACTGACCCTCAAGGCAACCCACTGCCCTAAAGTCACTGAAACAAGACAGAGACATAGCTAGGGTGGGGGAAGGAGGTAAACACCCGAAGCACAAGATGTTAAGATGAACGATTGGCAGATGCCGATTAGTCAGTAGTACGATGATGACATTCATGTCTGTGCTGGTATTTCTGAAAGCCAATAATGAAAATAAATACCAATACTGATTTTCCAGTCAGGAATGCAATGCTCTAGCTCATTTTATAAGTTATCACAAGCCACTTGTTACAAATGTATAAAGTGGTTTACTATAGTGCTAAAAGTAGAAAAATGCTTTTTTCTTCTCAATTTTCCAAAGTTTGGGGGAATACCAAACTGGGGGGAAGCAATATACATGAGATTAGCTAGAGCTATACCTCTGTACAAAGGTACCTAGGGTAGAACTGTTGGCCAACAACCTACCTTTGCTCCACATGTGTAAAACATCACAACAGTAGAACTCAATTAACTTAGGTTAGCATACAAAATTCTCACCTACTCCCAAAGGAATATAGAAAAACTCTAGCAATACAAATGATAATGCCCATAATAGAATATTCTCTACCATTATTTGTTCTAATCTCCACACATAACAGCAACACTCTGCAAATGACTGCAAACAAGATCTGCAGGTTCACAGTCCTGGGTGGGCTTAGAGAACATCATTGTATCATAGGTTCAAAAGCTCATAGGAGATTACTAGGCTAATGTCTTCAGGACCCTTACAAGCCTAGCCAATATAACCTGATTTTACCCAATATATATAGCCCCTAGGGGCAGGAGAATGGCATGGATTTGTGCCTGGCATTGAGCATCTTAATGGTTGCCCCTGTCCATAAGGGTTACCGCAAGTGTGAATTTCTGATTCCCCATCCATTTATCCAAACTCTGTTTGAATGGGGCCAGTGAAGGGTTTTGCTTAAAGTGAATAGGAAGCCTGTTCCAAAGACGAGGAAATCTCTGAGGCACATATCTGTCTTTCCAACATGGTTTGTTTGAGTCTCTGACTAACTTTAGATCACTATAATGGGTGCCCCTCATTCTTTTTGACTTGTGGATATGCAGCGGCTCTATCAGAGCTGGATTTGTGAGTGCTTTGTAGGTCAGGCATAGATCAGCCCTTAATAGTCAGTAGGAGACAGAGTAAAGGGATAGGGCTTTTAGTCTATCTGCATAGGACATGTTGTTTACACTTTGTATTTTCTTTGTGAGGAACCTCTGTGGTCACTCCAGCTGCTTTAAGTGCCTGGTCAAGTACATGCCAAATGATGCACTGTACTCAATTATTGGTCTAATAAGGACTGACTACAGTAGGACTATAATTTCCTTGGATCCGGATATCATATATTTACTTATAAGTTGTGCCACATAAAAGGATTTCTTAACCACTGTGAAGACATCAGTCAAAGTTCAGTCTAATATCTATCTGTGTACCTAGATCTCTCAACTCTGAGTCTACTCTAAGGTGATTACTATTGATGTTGGAATTTGCAGGGTATTTGACTTCCAAAAGGGTATGATAATGCATTTTTTTCATTTAGTTTTAGACCATGGTTCTGGCACCAATCATTTGCCTGGTGTAGACCCTCCTGAAGGATATCTACATCACTGGGGATTCACTGATTACACCCAGCTTACAGTCAACAGCATACTTTGTCACTCAAAGGCCTTCTGAATTTGCCTTGACTACAGAGAAGTATATTCCAAACAGGAATTATCCTAGTACTGAGCTCTGTGGCACACCACTAGTAAATGGCCTCTTGCTGGATCTGGATTCACCCACTTTAACCACATGTGTGCAATTTGTGAGCCAATCGGCTATCCAACTGGTGACAAAGGGATTTATGCCCAATTCTGTGAGTTTATTTTTAAAACCCACATGGGGAATCATATCAAATGCCTTGGCCAGGTCAAGGTAGGTGGTATGTACTGTTTACCCTCATCCATGGCCTTATTGACATGACATTCTCAAAAAAATCCTTTGGATTCAGTAGGCATGATCTGGCCTTCACAAAGCTGAGTTGAGTCAGGTCCAGTGTTTGGAGGACTCCTATGTCATTATTTATCAGGTCCGTGATATTTTTTTCGTGACATTATATGTAAGACTAGTCAAAATTATGGGTCTGTAATTTCCTGGGTCAGCAGATGGTCCCCCTTTATGCAGAGGGATAACTATTGTTGTCATAGACTCTACTCGGACAAAGCAAGTCTGGAGACTGTGGTTAAATTGAGATCCTAATGGGCCTGATTAGTCCTGACTTAAGCTGTTTAAGAGGCAGCCTGGTATATTGTCAGGCCCCATTGATGCCATATTTTCACTGTAGCGAGCACAGTGGCAATCTGTTCTTTGGTGATAGTTAGCAGTAGAGTGATGAGGGGATTTTTGGGAGAGAAATGGGGTGATAGGGAAGTGAAATTTAAGCTGAATTTGCCGGCCAGCAGATTTGTTATGTCTTCTGACTGAGTATAGGTGATGCCATCTGTAACAAATTCCACACATTGTTGGGTGTTTCCCTTAAGATTATGAACATAGTGAAAAATGCCTTTTGGTTATTCTTAGCTTTGGATGTTATTTTAACCTCAAAGTCTGCTTTCACAGACTTGACTAATTCTCTGATTTGCTTGTTTAGACTAATGAGGGACTTATTTTTCTGTTGTGCATATTCCCTCTTACTTCTCAACAGGATTTTCTTTCTTTTATTGTTCTACTTAGTAGAAATAAGGTTCCACCGGGGTGGCTTGCTTTTGCAGTCTGACCTGTGGTTATTTCAGTCTGATACTGCTGTTTCTAAGCAGTGGTTTAGATGGTCATACAGGACTTTGGTGTATGCCACTGCATAGCTTTATTTGTTTTCTGGATTTGTGGGAGCTTGGAAACTAGGTATGCCATTCCTTAATAGGAGGTAACTTTTGGGGTTAGGTGGGGGACTAATTTTACCTTTATTTCAAGGGAGACCGCTTTGTGGTCTGATCTTACCATTGAGGGCATGACACGGGGGGGGGGGGTGAGGGGAGAGTGCAACACTCTCCCATATTTGTGAGTACCATATCTAAGATATTTGTTCCCAGAGTGAGAGCGCAGACTAGCTTCTCCAGGACATTTGAATTTACAAAGTGAAGAACTCTTTGGGCCTACATGTCAGTGGTCATTTATGCCTCCAAATTAATGGAGGGGTAGTTAAAATCACCCATGAGTATGGTATAGACTGGATAGCAAGTGATTCTAGTAACTTCAGGTATGATGTGTGGGTTTCCTGGTTCACAGTGGGGGACCCGTAGCTAGCAAGAATATGGTAATGGATTTTTCCCATGGTTAGTTGGACATGGAGTAGTTCAAAATGAGGTGTGCTTATCCTTTATGCAAATAGATACACCTCTGCCTTTTGCTCCTTCATGTTCAGTGGGTGGTCAGATGGTATGAAGGGCATTGTAGCCATGCGCTGCCAGAGTGCTTTCTGTGGCTTTGAACCATGTTTCAGTAACTGCACAGATGTCAGCATTCTCCTGGATGAGGAGAACTTCCAGAGAGTGCAGTTTCTTGTTGAGGCTCCTAACAATGAGCAGTAAAACCTTAATTTGTCTTGAGAAGCTTTTGTTATGTTTGAAGGTTTATCTTTTGTCAATGTCTAAAAAAGGCAGTATAGGGGTGGATAATGTTTGGCCAATATCAGAAAGCCTAAAGGTGACAGGTAAAGATCATCCCTGGCAAAGCAATGTGACCTATCAACCATGTCCTCCCAGGCTGACAAGTACTGGACACCTTTGGACTGACACCAGTAGTTAAGCTATTTATTAAAAACAATATTTTTCTTCTGGTATTGTGACATCATCCTTGGAGACAGTAGAATGCTGTTCAATGCTAGGCTCATACCTGCCTGTGACACATATTCTGAAAGCTCAACCATGTCACTCTCTTTATATAGTCCAAGGAGGTACATCTCAGGTCATTCACATCCACATGGACTATGATTGAGTCATATTGGTACTTAGGAGTAAGTGATCTGAGTAATTCCATGATCTAGTGAATCCTGCCCCACGACAGACAACTAACTGTAACCTTCCACTTATCCAGCCTGGTAAGAGGTACATCAATGTGTTTCATAATGGAGTCTCCTATGACTAGAATATTGGGTTGTGAACTGTTTTGCCTTATGGGTTTGGTAGCTGAGGTACAATTAGATGTGGCTGTATGTGTTGTGATGGGAATTGTTCTGTCTGTGTATATGTGAAGTTTGAGCCTGAGAGGCCTTTAAGGTTTGGGTAAGTTACATGTCAGCACCTCCACATATGTGGATCTATGTGTGTGGTCTTTTCTAAGTGCAGTGAGTAATGTGTGTGAGTCAGTGACAATATGTTTATTGGTTTTTGTGTTTGAATGTAAGAGTCTAGCCTCCAATGTTAATATAAAACCACATATCTCAAATACTGTATTTGTCTGTTCAAGAATTAAGTTGTTGTCAGTGTATATACTGAGGATACCCATATTCAACAAGGTGGATGCAGAGATAGCAGGAAAATGCCCATCCATGGCCGCAGGTCCTAATGTGCACGTGAAAGGAATAGAAGTGCAGGTTTTGTGTAACTGGATGAGGGAAGGGTGCTTACTTGGTGTAATCTGCAGCTAACCTAAATAGCTATGCTGCCCAGTACCAAATCAGAGGTTCTAGGAACAGCAATAGGCATGAGTGCTATAATAATAGGATGAATAATCCCAGTCCTCCTAATATAAAAGTACAGTAAAGGAGTGTCTGGAGTGAAATGCTACCACAAACAAACTTAAAAATACAGACACAGCAGTGTACCTTAAACAGCTTGTAAACATTTGATTATTCAATAAAAATACTTCACTTTATAGAAATGAGCCAAGAGCCACTCAATTGTACAGAATTTAATAAGGTACTAAAAAGGTACTAAAAACAAGATAAACTGATTAATAAGTGCTCCAACCAATAAAACAACTACATGCAGGAATCTCTAGTGTGTTCCCCTAATCTATACAGACCAGGCAATCTCCCATTGGCACTAGATGGAAAATCTACTGACCTCTTGATGTAAAAAATATAGAAAAGTGATTGCTAGAGTGTAAAAATGCACTACTTTATAAAACAACTAGCTAGATAATGAATACAGAACAAGTAAATCAGTAGAACAGACAATAAGAGGCAAAATACACTTTTTTTTTCAAACTAAGCACAAGGAAAGGCAAACAAATAAATCAATACACATCAATGCTAGTAACTATTAGGGTCACTCTCCTACTTGACTGCTTGACCTTTAAAGTAATTTACTGCTCATACTGTCCACCTCTAGTATATACACTCCAACACTGGCAGAAAAGCTATTCCCTGCACTCCTATATGGACAATGCTATGTGCTGGGCACCAAAGCAATAGGTGACATAATCTTTTCAAAACTCACATCTGCAGCACGGTGCTGACTTCTTCAAGATATTTAAAAGCAATAGGTATTAAGTGCATTCAAAAATGATCTTCTTCAATTTACCAGTAATGAATACAAGTACCAGTGTTTCAACAATAGCCAAATCACGCCTAAGCAACTAACTCAAATTTGTACAGCTAATCACTATTTTATTTTTAAACTGCATTGGAACAGTTGTTTGCTACATGTTGTATACACATAAATACTGCTTTCTATTCCATCTTTAATCTCTTCTAGCACTCTTTGCTATAAACCTATATGTCATCCTATTTAAACTGCAAACTACCTCATAATACATTGTCATCAGTATTTAATTGTAACTTCCTGATGTCACACAGTTGTTCTGCAAATGAACTGTTGCACTCTTTAAGCTGTACACGTATCAGAGAATTGTAACTATCAAAACCTGTGAATGCCTTTCAGGCCTAGCCCACCTGCCTTGACAACAAATTTAATAGATAGATAGATAGATAGATAGATAGATAGATAGATAGATAGATAGATAAATAGATAGATAGACAGATAGATAAATTAAGTAAATACATAATGCTGATAAGTTATCTATTTATCCATCACGCTATCATAACTATGGTGGTACCTGAATTTAGTTGCTCATAGCCTTGTTTTTTCAGATTCATCAGTTTGAATGTATTATTATTTTAATATTATAAAAACCCAACATTCAGTCTTCTAATTATTATACTATGCTGATACCTCATTTGTAGAAGTATAAACACTGGATCGGTGAGGTGATGCAATGCCTTTTATTTTAACATCAGAGGTTTTGCTATACAGCAGCTTGAGCTTGGAGAGTAATAAGCTCTTCATCTTGAGCAGGTCACACTGCTTTTTCAGAAATAAATGCAAAGCACTTTAAAATGAATGCATTGTCTGCTTTCTTACAGAAACTCCACTGCCTGTGCCTAAAAGGTAGAAGTCAGATACATCGAGTTTTCCAGGCTTTCTGCTTAATAGTAGCAAAATAACATGATGGTTTATATCAGACTTAAAAATGCAGAAATTTGCAGTTTCTTCTATGCCTTATTAAAGGAGGGGGTTGCCCCAACAGTCATGCTTTGAAGATGAATAACACAGATTTGTTATCTTCAGACAATTAGTGTACATAACTAACACATTTAAATCACATTTTCTTATATGTTTTTTATGAAGTGAGGCAGATGACTGGAGTTTTAGTGACCATTAACTGGTTAGTGGAATAATAGATGAATAACCTATAAATGAGTTTGCTAAAATGCAAACTATTTCATTAGTCATTGGGTATCACTTTATTAGACTGCAGGCCCTTAGTACTTAGTTATAATAATGAATGATCTCTGATAGAACAGGTAGCAACATATAAACCTTCCTGTTGTAAGCGCTTCAGGTTCTGAAATGATTTCTGCCAAATAATCATTCCAGGCTGTACATGATGCACCTCTACCCCATCCTCCTTTTTCCCCAGCAGTGAAGCAAAAAGTGCTTTAATGTGTTGGTGGGATAACAAATATGAAATGGAGCTCATTAAAGAATACCAGTTTGCAGTTTAAGTCTGAGAGCTCATGAATGCCATGACTGAGTTCTAATGTCAAAACACATGAAGAGGGACTGCTGATATTTTCAATAACTGAGTTAGGAAAATGCACAAAGGGACAATATTGATATTTGCAAGAGCTTACTGCAGTGTACCATTAATGCAATATTTTTCACTTGCAGCTTTTTGTTTGCATATTTCCTCAAATCCATAGATCATTGTAGAGGATTACCTATTATTCTTTCATTGCAGAAGAAGTACTCCATACTATACCTCTCAACAGCCCAGATTTTCAAAGAATGTTCAGATTTTGCCTCATATTTTTGTTTCATCCCTTATAAAATGTGCAAAATCATTGAGAATTT
Source organism: Protopterus annectens (assembly GCF_019279795.1). NCBI lineage: Eukaryota > Metazoa > Chordata > Ceratodontiformes > Protopteridae > Protopterus > Protopterus annectens. The sequence continues at coordinate 471,416,773 of NC_056744.1, read as the reverse complement.
AAATCATTATTTAATGACCCACATTTGAGTTTCAGATTTCATATCCTTCAGAAAATGTATCTGTTATTCTAGCAACCTAAGTAACATTATAAGAGCAGTATTTAAATCTCCTCCTGATTTTGTGCCTTTGTCCCTCCATCATTTGTGCCTTTGTACAGATTTCTTGCACTTAGGAGTTGAGAGGTATGGTGGTGATCACTGATTTTTTGAGGCGATTGTGGTACTTCATATTTCTTGATCCATCTATCAGTCAGTCGTTTTGGCTGTGCATATTAAACAAATGACACAATTAAATGATGTAAAGTATAAACTAAGTGCAACATTCATAGTCTCTTAAGCAAATGTGCTAGGGGTATTCTTGATGCTTATGAATTAGCATAGCAAAGGTGTGATTCATAGGGACGAATTACTCTAATGTGAAAGGAACTTGTTGTCCAAGTATGCAGAAGCACTTCCCTGGCACACAAATTAATTATTTCTCCCAGCAACCCTGTCATTAGTTTGTATTAAGTAGCATTCACAAGCACTGAAATGACACGATAAATTATTTTTCCCAGTGATCACTTCGGCAGTCTAACCATGTATGCACAAGAACTTTCCTGACACACAAATGAATTATTTCCTCCAGCGACCCCTTCAGTAACATTTTCTAGTATCCACAAGCAGCAAAATGAAATGTTCATCCAAACATCCCTTTCAGTATCATACCTCAGTATGCACAAGCACCAAAATGAAACATTCACTCAAGGGACCCCTTCAATAACATACCCCAATATGCACAAGCAACAAAATAAAACATTCACTGAAGTGACCCATTCAATAACATACCCCAGTATACACAAGCATCACAATGAAACATCAAGCCAAGCAACCCCTTCACTAACATGCTTCAATATGCATACGGGCCAGAATGAAACATTGACCCAAGTGACCCCTTCACTAAAATGTCAAGGTATGCACAAGCACTGAAATAAAACATTTTGCCCAATCGACTCCTTCAGTAATGTGTCAAGGAATGCACAAGCACTAAATTAAAACATTTCACCTAGACAACCCCTTCAATAATGTGTCTAGATCTACACAAGCACTAAAATAAAACATTTCACCCAAACAACCCCTTCAATAATGTGTCTAGATCTACACAAGCAACAACTCAGTTCCCCTCACATCTCCGTATTCAGACTGAAACCTGATGCTTTTTTTGCCTAACTTCAGGGTGGTTTACACACTTTGTATGCAAATAAGTTAATTATAGATTCATGCCTTTGAACCGAACTCATTCACATAGATGTAAACCCCTTGAACAGCGTAGTAACTGTCCCCTTATTGCTTATGAGTTATTCATGTTCTGCATTTCCAATAGGTGGCATTTTCAGAAAATGTTCCCCTCACTTCCGTAGTTATCCTGAAAGTCCAGTATTTACATAAACTCATAGTGCCACTTTTATGGATAATTGCTATGAGTATGCAAAGCCTCACACTGTGAATACTGTCCAAAGTCCAGGACTGTTAATGATACTAAGGCAAGGTTAGAGAAGGTCATGGTAGTCCCAGTGACAGAGATGCAGCTTGAGTAACCCCCAGCTATCTTTATGATAGCGTCCTCCCAAAGATGCCATGGTAAAAGTCCAATAGGTATGGACTCTGAAAAGAAAAAAAACAGATCTAGTTTGCTGGTCACCAGAATATTTATACTACAAGTAATTTCTAGCAATGACTGAGACACTGTTAATTGTGCCATCAGTTCTACAACAATGAACAAGGATATCTCCTTGAATTTCTAAATGTTTTATATCTTTAAACCACATTTCATTGATTGTACATCAGTACACTCCAAACAAAGAAAAGCCTCTGATTCACCCAGTTTATTGCTGAGTCATCTGACATTTAGCAAAATGAGTGCCACGTCTTTTTTTTTGGTTGTTGTTTTTTATCTTGCATATTTTTCATTTATGTGGTCCTAGAATTTGAAGAGGTCTGAAAAAGATGTTATGGGGAGTGACATTTTCCTATTTAATACTTGTTCTCCCTGAGGTGGGAAGAGAAGCACATTAGAAGCAAAGTACCCTGGCTGGTTGGAAACCTTTCTACATGTCCACTTGTACTAAATCAACCTCCCTTCTATGACACCATGCCCTTATCGACTGAATGCCCAAATTTTGCCATGATACTTGGGTGCCATACTACATGCTGGGAAGGGTGACTTTTGCTAAGCAGAAGTATTTTTTTTCTATCTGGTCACATTTTACCATAATCTGCTGCACATCTAATAGGGAGAACCTTCTTAGTTTGTTTACACCAACACTCCAAAATAAACAATGACAGCTCATAGTTTTATTTATTAGTTTGTTCACAAGGAAGAAAATAGTTAAAATGGATTTAGGTAATTTCAGTGTGGAAAGAAATGATTAGCTTACCATGGGATGGATTCTCTATAGCTGTAGTGAGACTGGACGTCAGGCTCAGAGCTATGGTATGTAACCAATGTTTGCAGAGGCCAATGTTCAGTTTTCATTTTGTGGTGTTTGATAAGTGAAAGCATGCCAGGAGATAGAGGGTGGGGTGGGGGTGGGGGGGTTGCAAATTATATTATGGAACAAACTCCTGAAGAACATGTTTGCTTCTGAATGGTATACTACTCAAGTAAGCAGAACTTTATTGTTTTACTTTAATTTTTGGTACATTTCACCAGTCTCAAACAATAATATTTCAGTGCATTTGCTGCAAGCATTTTTCATTTATTCATTTATTAAGTTCCTGCTTACCCACTGTAGTCAGTTTATGGTAGTGGGGGAACCATACTCTATCCTGGTATTCACAGGGTGTAAAGCAGAAAAACTAACTTTGAGGAAGGCACCAACTCATCACAGGATGCACACACACACACACACACACACACACACACACACACACACACACACGCACACACACACACACACGCACACACACACATACACACACACACACACACACACACACACACACACACACACACACACACACACACACACACACACACACGCGCATGATAATCATACCTACTGGCAATTCACCTTCAGCACTTCTTTGAGATTTATTTATTTATTCACCTGTTTCCTAAATGGAGTAAAGTATTGATCCTGCTGGACCATTTTCAGTTTCATCCTAAGGAGAGATGGCATAGAACCAATGAAATTATGACATAAGTGGAGCATATCTAACAATCCTACCTTGGTTTGTGATTTATTGTTATTTACTGTTAAAAAGAAGTGTGACTGTGAGGAATAGTGAGCAGAAGTTACTGGGTGCTTTCGCGTGTGATGTAAAGGAATTACAAGTTTTGTCTGCCTTGCACAACTTGCATTGTCAGAAAAACTTTACAGTACTTACTTTAGCATTTAGTTGTGTATTGTGTGATGCCTGTGCACTGGCCCAGTAATCAAGGAGCCTCAATGCTCACCACTAGCACCAGTGAGGGGCGTCCACATTGGGAGGATAATAAGAACACACACAGTAAAGTACAATTTACCTTAAGAGCACACATAGATCACAGTCAGTCTGGGGCTGGTTTCTGCCTGTCTCTCCAGATCCCCACTGGCACAGCTATAGGGTTCAGATCTCAGCCGAGTAGTCAAGCCAAAACCTCCAGTACCCTCTCTGTCCAACCATTGCTTCGTGTCCCTGCCCAAGTAGCTGACACACACTTGAGATTGATTTGTATACAAGCACTCACACGCTCCTGGGGAAGGCTGGCACAGGTTCACTAGCTATGCCCCCTTCTGCCCATGCTATAAGGTAGTTATCATTGCCACCAACTACTCTTATCAGCTACCTTACCAAAGGGTATCCAATTCTACAGTGCAATGTTACTGTTATCCAAATAGTAAGTGTGACCCAGGGCTAAGGCTATTGGAGTGGCTTGTACAGTATCACCAAATAAAGGCAAGTATACTAAGAGCTTAAATTATCTCTACATAAAACAGCCACAGTTAAAAGGTTTAAAATATTTAATAATAAATAATACAAACACAAGACAATACTCATTAATTCAACACAGTGACAATTGAGAGTTCAGAAATCACAGGAAATACTTTAAAACAACACTGTAGAACAGTCTGTAAGACAGTCTGACATAAATATAGAAAACAGCTAGATTAATCTGGTTATATTCCTATCTATCTCTAAGAGAAATACTATGAAATAGGTGTTGTTAATAGAGCAAAGCAAGTGCTGATGAGTTGTTGTCAGCTTCAAAATAAAATAAAAAATGCACTCTCTTTCTCTCTGATGTAGTACTTAAATTGATAATACATATTACTGCTGGTGCATTTCAAATTACATCATTCTTGTCACCTATACTTAAGTTCCCATGCTCACAGAAGTTAAATTTTAACATTCCTTTGTGATCTGCAGAGGTTGCAAGTTAACTCTGTATGTTCCAATTTCTACCACAAAACATACATTACATAGGCATAGAGCTTATACACATTTCTGCTTTCTTTCCAGAAAGGTGCACTGTGGTTACATTTTTGAAGCTCAGCACATAACACAGTTTTCTTACATTTGTGAAACAAGCCTGTGGATCATATTAATATTTACAATGACATAAAATTATTTACAAAATTCTATCTAGCTAGACGGGTAGCCTTCACATATTGCTCATGTGATTTTTTTGTCATCAAAGTTGATTTAAGCTCTTTGAATTCTGTGGTTACTGATTTTAATTATTCTTTTCTTTTAAAATAATTTATTCATTTGAAGCTGAACATGGATTCCTTAAATGAGTGTGCAATTAACAATTTGCTGATGCACAAATATCTTGTACAGTGTAATAAATGCTATGCATATTTAAAGGTAACAGCTGATAACACTGGTGATCTTTGCTCCTCGTGTCAAAGGTTGGATGATTTGCTTACCATTGTCAGACGTAAATCTAGACTTGGTGATGATTGTACTTGTGCAATTGGCATGGCTTGTAGAACTGTTGTTTCATATATTAATGACTAGAATCGTGAAATAAATAATGTTAGGCAAGGAACAAATAGAACACATTTAGGAAAGATGCCTCTATTGTCTATAAAGATCATTCAACCCCTATGAAACAAAACGAGGCCCCTGACATTTTTGTAATCCTGGATGCCAAATATTCAATGATCTGAGGATCCAGTTTGTTTAAAAGAAAACAAAAAAAAAAGAAAGAAAGACGTTCACAACAATAAGGAAGGAAAAGAAACTGATTAATGGCTGTAAAGGAAAGAGAATATGTACTAAAAAGACACTGCTTTTTTATTTAACACACTGTTTACATGGAATGATGTTATTTTTTCTATCAGAAAACCTTCAGTCTACACAAAAAGGCATAATTTTTCCAAAAGAGAAGATAGAAAAAAGAGGCAAGGGGCGGGTGAAAAGGAAGAAATCAAATTTGAAAGTGGAAGGATTGAAGAACATTACTGTAAGAAAAAAGAAGAGAAAGAGAGATGTTGACTACATGACTCAAGTTGTGGCTTTACAATACCAGCTGGATGAGAATTAAATACACATTGAAACCATTGGGATTAATAAAACTAATAGTGTTGAGAATCTATCCTTCATAACAATTGATAGAGCAGATATTACTGTATCAGAAGCTGAAGATTCTTCAGATTTGGCGAGCAAATATATTCTTGTAATTGGAGGTTCAGTTATTAGAAGAATTGGACAATACAATTGGACCCCTCTAAAGCACCTCTCTCTCAACAAAGCCATAGAATATTTCAACTCAGCATTCCTTACAATCCTAAACCACCATGCCCCAAGTCGTACCATTAGAATAAAGACCAGAACAGCACCCTGGCTTACCTCTAATACTAAACAAAAGATCAGGCTTAAAAATAAATCTTGGAAGAAATGGCGCTCCTCTAGAAACCCAACAGACTATCAAACCTTTAGAGAGCTGAGAAACAAAGCCAAAATGCTATTATTTCAGACAAAAAGAACTACTATGTAGAACTTCAGCAATCCACAAAAAAAGAACCAAAAAGGTTCTGGTCTACTATCAATCATCTACTTACCCCAGGTAAAATAGTAACACCTAACCCACAGAATCTAGACCCTGATAATCCCTCTTTAATAGCCAATAACTTCAATAGCTTCTTTACTACTTCCATACAAACACTAGCAAGCCATTTATCCCCTGATGCTTCCCAACTGATCTTAAGCAACACCAACAACGTCATTCCTTCCCTTCAACTTCAACCCATACCCACTAACAATGGTACAGGTATATTGGTGGATAATGATATTCCATCAAACAATGACACCAACATTGGTCCATCTAATACTGGTAAAACACACTCTGATGAACCTTTGCGACGTAGTGAAAGACTACTGAACCGTAACAATAATACTAGTGGTACTAGTAATGAGAATGGTCAGGGTTTTCAGTTGAGGGGGCACCCTGTGACCAATCAAGGTCAGAAGAACAACAACAACTCGAAACCATCGAGGAACACCAAACGTCAACGCAGGAGATGATTAATAAGCCTGATGAAATTTCCAACTTAAAAATTGTAACTTCATCTAAAGGCGACTTTAAGATCTATAATTACACCTGTGTTGACATTGATAGCACTATGGTAGACTTTCTATCCAAAGGCCTCACCTTTGTTCCTTCAAGAAGTATGAACATTGCAGATACCATTATAGACTTTAAGTTGTTCGTCCGCAAATTAAATCTGAATGTGCTTTTGGGGAATTCCACATCAGATAACAACCCTTTTAAGGTTGCTAGTGTTTTTAACCCATCTATACATCCCGATTTAACAACATTTGAGAAAATGTGTGAATTCGATTTGAGAGCAATTAAAAATTCAACCCAACCTGACAAAAAGTATAATTATCTAAATAGCGACGAGCTTGATCTTATTGTTTTATTACAAAACTGCAATGTTAGGATTATGAAACCTGACAAAGGCGGAGGGTTAGTTTTAATGGACCAACCAGTGTATATCGACAATATCTTAACTCACCTTTGTACTGATTCTTATTGCCAAGTTTCACTCAATGAAGTCAATGGAGCATATAGAAGAATTAAACAGGTTATTGAAGACTTATTTCTAGACGCATCCATTGATTTAGAGTTATATAATTATTTAATGATGTTAGCTCCAACTATCCCAGCTATTTTTGGCACACCCAAGATTCATAAATCTATACTAGAACCCCCATTTAGAATAATAGTTGATGGGAGAGGCTCTATAACTTATGGGTGTGCAAAATATATTGATACCATTCTTAAACCATTTCTTGACACTGAAACACAAATCTGTAAAGACTCGTGGTTCTTTCTACAGAACATTAACAAGTTAGATTTTCAACCGGATTGTTTGTTCTTAACTGTAGATGTCAAGGACCTTTATACGGTTATCCCCCATGATTTAGGTATAGAATGGGTTGCTGAATTTTTAGTTAAAAAGAAAGCTGACCATAACATTATATATTTAGTTACTACATTACTGGACATTGTGTTGACGAACAATTACATGACTTTTGATAATAATTATTATCTGCAGAAGTCAGGTGTTGCTATGCGTTCCCCATGCGGCGGAAGTTTCGCCAACACGGTCATGGCACTTTGGGAACACAACTACCTTTTCTCTGAACCACTTTTTAAAAACAACGTCTATTGGTATACAAGATACCAAGACGATATGTTTTACTTATGGGTAGGTGACCATAGTATTATACCTGATTTTATCAATAAATTGACTGAGAAAACTTCATTTTTAGAATTCACTTACGAATCAAGTAATAAATCTATAAGTTTTCTTGACATTCTTTTAGAGAAAGATGAGTATAACTCTTGCTTCAAAAGCAGAATATACAGGAAGCCTACATACTCTAACATATTCTTGCACTACACTAGTTGCCATCCTCATGATCAGAAACGGGCTGTCATCAAAGGGCAGATGGTGAGAGCCGCAAGAATGGTTTCTGATGACATTCAGTTTGAGGAAGAATGTAACTTATTGCAAGATATGTTTCTCAATAGGGGTTACCCTAAGTACCTAGTTTCATCTATTAGTAATGAAGTAAAACACAAAAGAAAGTCTGGTTTCTATCTTCCTTTATTAAATCTAAGAGAAGGATTGGAACAAAATGCTAACTGTATATTAGTTGAATCTTGTAGTACTCCTATAAGTGAGCCTGCCAACACTTTGGTATCTTGCATTAATAAATTGCCATTTAATATTAGCTTCTTGCATACTTTTTCAACTGACCATGATAAGATAAGATACATTTTATATAAAAATTGGGCTCTTATCAAAGGCAATGAAGCACTGTTAGGAATTTTGGGTGATAAACCTATATTAACATACAAAAGAGGTTCAAATCTTAAAAATATACTCGAAAGAAAGAATGAAATATGTAAAACACATTCCAAGATCAAGGGGATGTTCAAATGTGGTTGTTGTGCTCAGTGTAAAAATATTTTGGTAGCCAATAGTTGTGTTATCAACAACATTAAGTATAACATTAATTCTAGATTTAATTGTGAATCTCAAGCAGTAGTCTACGCAGCCTTATGCCAATCCTGCAAGGCATTTTATATAGGCAAAACGGAGCGTAAATTCAAACAAAGAGTATACGAACACTGTTACGCCATTAAAAATAGAGACGTTAATAATGCTCTAGCAAAGCACATTCTCTTTAACCCGGATCATCATTTTAAGTTTATTATATTGCAAAGAAGAATTAATGACATTAGAGGGGGCCCATGGCAAATTAAGTTAGAAGTAGATGAACTTAAATGGCAGATTTTGACAAATGCCCATTTATTTCCAGGGCTGAATGATGCACTTTCCATAAAATGTGTATTGCATTTATTGTCTCTTAATAGGAAATGAATTTCATAAACATGCATGAATTATTATTATTATCACCTTTTAAAGTATTTTTATTTTTTCAATGTATAAACCTTATTACTTAGATAAGGTAATTTTCATATTAACATGTAAAATATTTTTTAATTGATAGTTAAAATAGATAATGTGTTTTATGGTATACCATAAGGACAAGTATACCAGTGTTAAGGCATTCCGCTTTAAATATTAATTGATGTTTTAATAGATTAATGTATTTAAATGATGCTTGATATCTTTTCACTGTTTTTTGTCTGAAGAAGGCTTGGAAAGGTCCGAGCCGAAAGCGCTTACAATAAAGCAGTTATTAAATATATCGCTGCCAGCATTTTGTTCCCAGGCTACAAGTTTTACTAGTTTTTGCTTTTGGAAGTCTTCAACCCATACCCACCTCCTACATACAATCTCTCTTACAAAAACTTAAACCCACTACCCCCTCAGCAGATAAGCTTCCTGCTGAATTCCTTCAGGTAGCAGCAAAAGCTATAGCCTACCCTGTTTCGATCCTAATAAACAGATCCATAAAAGAAAGTGATTTTCCAGCAATCTGGAAGATATCACACATCATACCCTTACATAAAGGAGGCAAATCCACTGACCTCTCTAACTACCGCCCAATAGCACTATTATCTCCACTAGCTAAAATCATGGAAAAATGTATACACAAACAACTACTTAACCATCTCCTTCAAAATAACCTACTAGCAAACACTCAACATGGATTTAGACCCTCACATAGTACGACCACTGCACTACTTTCCTTTACTAACACAATAAACTGTAACCGTAATAATAACAAACTAACTGCTTCTCTTTTCCTAGACCTGTCAAAAGCCTTGACATGGTCAACCATAAACTTCTCCTACACATACTAAACTCACTTGCCTTGGATTTTTCCTCCTTAACGTGGTTCTCATCCTACCTTGAAAACCGACAACAAGCAGTACTCTGGAAAAATTCTCTATCTGCTCTACTACCTATCTCCTTAGGAGTACCTCAGGGATCAATATTAGGCCCACTCTTATTCTCTATCTTTATTAATGATCTTCAATCATCTATCCATAACACTACCTGCATACAATATGCAGATGATTCTACCATCATCTGTACAGCTCCCACCCAATCTGAACTCCAGTCACTCACACAATCTACCTTTTCAACCGTTGAACAATGGTTCTCAAAAGATGTCTCCTTCTCAACTCCAAGAAAACAAAACTATTACTATTCTCACCTACCCACAAATCTCCTCAACTACATTTTACTATTACTGCAGCTGACAATTCTCTTATCTCCCCAGACTCTACTACCAAACTGCTTGGTGTTACTATTGATAATAATCTTAACTATGATTGTCATATCAATAACACTATAAAAGCAGTAAATAAAAGATAGGTTCACTGTACAGAATAAAACCCTTCCTTACTCCAGAAGCACGGACCACCTTAGCTCAATCACATCTTATCTCCACCCTACTGTATGCTTCCTCTATTTACACCAATCTCTAAAGGTAACCTGAAAAAACTAACTACATCCTATCATAATATAGCCCGTTTTGCCACAGCATCCCAGTACAGAACTCACCACTGTAATAACTTAAAACAATTACAATGGTTAGAACTACCTAACAAGCTTATCTATCAACAACTCTTAATTACACATAACATTCTTTATCAACCAACAAAAACACCAGCTCTCAGTAACCTCCTTACTCCCTACAAAAACTTGAAACAGTTGCGATCTGCGAAAAGATACAAGTCACCACAACTAGAATTTCAGATTCAGCAGGTAACTGTCTATTGTCAAACACCATAGGGAAAATATGTATTAATCTGGCCCCACACATTACCTCACTAGACTCCTTTCAACTTTTCAAAAACAACTTCTATTACATCTTAACAACTTCTGGCTCTGCTCCTGTACCAATCCAGACTAAATGACTTCTTCGCTCTTCAGCCATACCTCCCTACGTAAAAATCACTATCTTTCCCTGCTATTTCAAATGACTAAATTACTGTACTGTTCTAAAAAAAAAAAAAAATATGAATATATAGCTTAGGCTATTTGTTTTTTACCTGTTTTTTTTTCGCTGTATTTTCTACTACACTAAAATGTATGCATTGTTGCTTAAATGTTTAACCTTGTTTTAATTGTGGAGCTTTTCTCCCCGGGCCTCCACTGAAAATGGAAATTATCCAGCTGGACTAGCCCGGTCAATAAATGTAAAATAAAAATAAATAAATAAATGATACTTATGTTTGCAGAGAAGATAATGAACATCAACTAGGCCTATGCTTGCCAGGAGCAAAAATAAAAGATGTGAGACAAGCCTTGGAATGCTTTAATGTAAAGAAGTATGTATCTGTTTTTATTCATGCTGATACAAATGATGTCATCTGCAAGGATTCTTTGACTGTTCATAGGGAACTGACAGCCCTCTTAGATAGTGTAGCTTGTACTGGTGTTAAGACATATTTTTCACAAAATTCCTATAGGAAGGATAGTCAGGTTACTGTGAATGAAAAGATTTTTTGGATAAATACCTACATGGAGAAAATGTCCTGTTTTAAAAAATGGAAATGTGTAGATCAACCCAGCCTAGTTTTGGGCATAAGTGTGTTCAGACAAAGCACCATGCACTTGTCAAGACCAGGGAAGAGAAGTTTTGCAGCAGCCATTTTGCAATACTTGAGAAACACTAGGCAGTATTTTTGCCAAGATGGAAAATTTAACAGTTCACAGATAGCAACATTTGATGCATCTCTGATGGTTGTTAATGTTAGGAGCATTAATAATAAAGTTTTGTTACTGAAAAATTTGCTACATTCCCACAAGATTGATGTTGCTATTATTTGTGAAGTATGGTTAAAGGACAATGACTGGACACCAGTTCTGTCAGGATATAAATGTTTTTACTGTAACAGACATTCTAACAAAAAAATCAGGTAGAGGTATTATGATAAGGATTAAATATAGTTATGCGACCTGTGATTATTATATGTTCAGTGATAACACCAATACTATAGACACTCCCCGGGATTCACTAATCCTCTGTGTAAGACTAAATAAGTCTTACATGGAAACTGCAGCCTAAGAGGATGACATCAGCGCACCATGCATATTCATGAGGGCACGCTGACTCAACTCTAAGGTTAACACGGAGCGTGCACAAGTGCAGGGGGCGTGTCAGACTGCCGAACAGTCCAAAAATCCATGCCCCTGCAAGTCCCACAATCGTCAAATGTAAATGACATGAGCGATTCCGCTCAAATGTGTACATACACAACACTACACTCCCCCACATTCTAAACCCCTGTACAATTATAAAATGTAAAACCCTTATTTTTTTTTTTTATTATTCCTAAAATAGCTGCCCGTATTTGCTCGTGTTTGTCCGTGTGTGCCCATTGCTTAGCCACAGTTAGCAGTTTAGGCATCGAAGAGGATAATAAGACACTTATATGCAAATTAAGCCAAATAGCATAGTGGTAGAGCCTTCGTACAAAGAGGAGGCATTCCCGGTTCAAGTCCGTCCACTCCCCTTTCTATTTTCTGTATGAAATCTGTATAGAAAAATAATTCCTGACATTTATCTTTTAAAATTTAGTAAAAAGCATTGAAATGGCCTATGTAGTAGTGAACGATATTTAATACATATATAAGAAGGTGAACTGGTTATGCATACTGATGAATGCATAAGTAACATATCTTAAGCAATGTGAAGCACTGCTAAGCAAAATTTACCAGTATTAAGCACATTTAAGTATAATTGCTCATAGCTTAGCACTGCTTTAACTAGCGTAATGGCTTTGCACGGAGCTGTGCATAGCGCCAACTAGCGCAAACAAAACATGTTTGCATGCAGCTGCGAACCGTGCTAACTAGTGCAATATTGGGCAGTGTCGGGCAACGTAGAGCAATGTTGGACAAAGTTGAGCAAAGTCGGCTAAACACAGCCACACCTCCTAGCTGGTCAGGCCAGTAGTGAAATAAAAAGCAATGACAGGCCTCAAACCCAGGATACTGTGCGCCATAATCACAGTACTGAACCACTAGGCCATGACAGATTTTGATATTCATGCACTGTCAACACACACATGCATATTAATGAAAGTTTACCCAGTGCTAAGCAGGTGTGCTCTCAGCTGAGAATTTTCAAAAATGGCCAATCATAAATAAGTGCAGGAAATGAGGCATATTTAAGCTCCATAGGTGAGAATACTTGCCATAACTGGTTGTAGCTCCCATCTGCAGGCAGTATGACTGGTGTTGGAGAGGGCTCTTGCTTTCAAGTGCAACGGCGGGGTATTGAGAAGTCAAAAGTAATGATTTGGCTCTTCGTCCATAATCATGATGCCAGACTCCTGCAGGGCCAGTTCCAGGGCACTGAATACAAAGCAGAAGCCTGGAACCATCTCGCACATGATCTCACCAGTGCCACAGGCATCCCTCGGACTGGTAAGCAGGTCAGACACCACTACGCAGACCTGAAGAGACGCAAGCAGGACCAACTGAACCAGTGGATACAGGAGACCCGTGGGATGCAAAATGCCCCACTACTGAGTAGGTAGCCATGGAATGAAGCATGTAAGAATTGCTATTGTAGCCGATATTATGGATAGGTATATGTCTCAATATCACATCATTTACGTCACAGCTGCAGGTGTCCATGCTGTGAATCAGCAAGCCTATGCAGATAGGCTGCTAAGGCTGTGCCACCAGGCAGGTTAGTAATTATTCTGTATCTATTGTTATGTAAAATAAGTGATAGAGCCTGAAAAAAAGTGTTGTAGCCTAATAATAAAGGTATAATAAGTCTTGAATAACCTCTCTGCATGTACTGTCATGTAAAATAAGTGAGAGAGCCTGAAAAAGAGTGTTGTAACCCATTAATAAAGGTATGATACATCTTGAATAAGTCATCTGCATGCACTGTAATATCAAATAAATGAGAGAGCCTCTAGAAAAGTGTGTAATATAATTAATAAAGGTATAATTCCTGGAGTGTGTCCATGTCACTTTCTTCGAAATGTTGTTGTACTCTTGCATTATAGAAATAGTACTGTTGTATTAAGTGCTGTCAACCCACACTTGGGTAGGCCTATAGAAAGTGAATGAAGGGAGTGCTAGTAGCTGTTAAGCATATATACAGTCCTCAACTGTTGGTTCATGGCTGGCATGTATAGGTAAATCTGGCACATGAGTAGCTTGTTACTGTGTTCCCCAGAAATGTCAGTGTGCTGCTAGAAATGTAGGGGACTGTTAAAATATAACTGATAATGTTACCTGAACACATCCAGATATGTAGATATATAAATATAAATAAAGTATATAAATACATAGCAGTAACATCTGCATCCTGGACAGTTTGTATGCCATATACAGTTCAGGTATATAAGGAACTAGCAAAACCCATTTCACAATTTAATGGACATTGCCTAGTGTAATAATACATGTAGGGGATATATACCCGCAGTCAATAGGAATGTAGTGTAAACTTTAAGTACATATAAGTTGTTAATGGAGGTATCTTTTTACACCCTACTGTATGTGCATAAACAATGCAATTCCACACCTCAATGGGTATGTCTAATCTCAAAACATTTATTGGGACATATGTCCTATTGGATTATAAATATCTGCATTTACTTTGATGCATGTGCCCTGTTCAAATACCACAATCTTGGTGGCCTGGTGCCACCAATCAATCCTGCTTCTGTTGGACTGTCCACTGTTGTTCTATATATGCATGTTTCATGCTTGCTGTTCAACTGTTGTAACTCTGGTGTGTTGGGTTAATGGGAATATTACTGCATGCTGTTACAACTAATTTGGAATGCTGTTGGCTGTTACCAACCCATATTGTCATTAAATCCACCTAAACATAGAATGTGTGGGAAGGCCGATCCTAGCGGACCCACCTGTCCCACCTCAGCTGGCGATGGCACCTGGCACCAGCAAGTCCGGTGCCCAGCCTGGGACCTCCTCCTCCATTGGCCCTGTGCCATCATCGGGTGGAAGTGCTGCAGGGGATGGGCTCATCCCCCCTGCAAGCGTGGCCAGAGGAGGGCCACCTATCACCCTCCAAATGGTCCAGGCTGTGGTGCATAGGGAGATTGAGCATTCAGTCGCTGATCCTCTATGCCAGCTTGAGGCACAAGTGGCGAGACTCACGGGTGAGCCTGCCCCTCCTATGCAGCCCCCAGCACAGCCACCCTCTGGGCTGTGAAGGTGCAGTGGTGACTGTCCATGGGTGGGGATCTTATTTCCACTGTTGCTATCTGCGGGCTCATGGGCTTGCGATTTCCAAACATCCTTCCCCGTCAATGGTGTTCACCCACCACATGTCATATTCCGCCCCTGTATGCATCTTGTCTGTCTTGTCTGTTTACCTCCCCAAACTACCTTCCCAAATATACCTACTTTTCCTACCCCACATTCCACTATCACCTGAAAAAAAAAAGGGCAATCTGCTCCCAAAAAAAAATTACGCCCCATACATAGCTGCCCATTTTTCACACTTGTCCGCTGGACACATAAACTGATATTTAATTGACAGTACAACAAACTTTGTTGTCCTCACCCCTCTCTCAGGGGTGGAAGGTTTCAAATTTCCCTCCAAATTTCTAGTATATGCACAGCTGTTGCTGTTAAAGAAATGGGCAGCTATGGACCTTCCCTACACCCGTCCTGCACATCTTGAGCTGTTTTCCCTACTGTCTTTCCCTCTTTGTGCCCGTTTTTCACCACTTTCCTATCTCCCCATTTTCTTTTCTTTCAAAGAAATCAGCACGGGGGTTAGCGGGAGTAAGCACTTTTAAGCAGTAGTTAGCAGGTTTGCTCGAGTGTGTGCTTGTGTGCGCTTAGCTAAGTATTGCTAAGCTTTGTGCAAACCCATGCAAACCCGCTTACAACTGCTTAAAAGTGCCTTAGTCACCCTGCAGGTGAGGGCCCTTGTTCTGCTCAGCAGCAAAATAAAACACCACTGTCAGTCTTGAACCCAGGACCTTGGACACACTAGATTGCATGAAGTACCACTAAGCCACAGTAGATATACAGCAGGTTGTTGCTGAAATATATATATCATGCATCAGAATGAGTGAATGTAAAGGAAAGATAGGAATGCCATAACACAAAACCTGTTCTGTGGAACTTTATTTTTTTTTCTCAAAAAACTTTTTATTGATTTATAAACAATACATTAGGAGTTGAATAAATATAAACAACTTTGTTTAAACAAATTGCAACTCTTATAAACATAGGGAAAAGAGATAAAAATAATAATAACATCACACAATATATACAATATATACAATAGGTAACCAGAAAATAAATGATAACTTGAAAAAAAAAAATTCTATGAATTGATGTATTTCAATTATGGGTATAAAAATTATACCAAACACCAAGACCAGAAAAAGATTTAAAGGTATTAATTATTAATAATATTTAAAACCTTCTCTAATACTAAGTTTTTTAAAGTCATTTTCTTAGGACTCTTAACCATATTTTTTTGAGCATCAATATATAAGTAAGCCATTTTTTGGAAAGTATCCCAGTTCAATTTGGTACGATCAAGCCAGTTTTGAGTTATGTAAAGTTTTATTAAAGAGCAAATAAAAATAATAACTTGACTGTCCAATTTTGAGAGATAAATTATCGGAATATGAAGTATAGCAATTTCCCAGGACAGCGTAGATTTATGATAGCCCATTCTCTGTAGTCCTACTTTCAAAGAGGTCCATAATCTATGAGAAAAATGACAATACCATAGAATATGTAAGAGGTCAGCTTGGGGATAGGAACAACATGTGCATGATGGGGATTTATTAGGATTAAATTTATTTAATTTATATGGTGTATAGTAAGCATCATTGTTAATCATTAATTGTGTGTACAGTAATTTCTTAAATGGAGTAAATTCCCTAGTATATCTGATTGCCAAAAGTTTTTGATTCTCAGTTATTTGAGAATTATAATTTAACCAGAAATTTGAGAAGAGACAGTTCTGATCCAGCACTAGATTCTTTATCAGTTTATATGATTTTGATAACGTTTGAACTGATGAAGATAATGTTTTAATTATCGTATTTAGATTATTTAATTAATGTTCTATAAGTTCTATGGGTTCATACTTACCCTTAATTACTTCTCTTAATTGGCGTAGTATTGTAGAATAATTCCAATTGACATTCAGAATTTTACGCCAATCTATTAGGGATAAGTCATTATATTTCAGGATATCCCAGACCTTTAAATTTTTTATTAGAGGATAATTTGTTAGGTTAAAAGGAGTGTTATCTATCATTATATTAGGATTTAGATGAAGTGGTTGAAAAAGGTGAGAAAACTTATCTAGATTACATAATTTTAATAAAGCTTGAAAAGCTTTAATCTTTTGTTTAAGAAAGATAGAAATTTTACTGGTAGTTTTCATATCTAAAGAAATAAAAGGAATAGCTTCTGGGTTTATATTTTTAGATATAATGTAATTATACCAAATCTTAACCCATAAGGGATAATTAATACATTTACTATTTTTAAAATTAGATATAGTTAAAAGCTTGTTTGATGAAACAATTAAATAGTAAAGATAGAAGTTTGGCAATCCCAAACCACCTTTGTCCTTAGAGACTGATAGTCTAGAATAGGAGATTCTAACGGATTTGGGAAACCATAAAAAATTGGCTAACTCTTTATTTACTTTCTCGAAAAAAGACCTAGGAATTATCTGATCAGACGAATTGAATTGATACAAAAATTTTGGTAGAATGTTCATTTTAATTATAGCAGCCTTTGATAAAAGTGATACATTTAAGTGCTCCCATCTAGTTATGTCAGATACTATTGAAGTCCAAACTTTACTTATGTTATTTTGAAAAGAAGAATGATTATTGTGTTCCATGTTGATTCCTAAATACTTCATACCAAAAGTAGTCTGTATTTGTTGATCAGAAAACAAGTACGATTTATGAACCAAATGATTTAAAGGAAAGATATGAGTTTATAAGATAGTTCGAAGTAGAAGAGAAACGTTCAATAGAGTTTGTTATTTTACTAAGGTCAGATATTGGGGTTTGAAAGTATAATACTAGGTTGTCAGCAAAGGCAGAAAGATAAATTTTTGTATTAAGAATCCTAGGGACTTTATGAAAAGTGTTTTGAGTAATAAACAACAGTAACGGTTCTAAATAAATATTAAAAAGAAAAGGGGACAGTGGACAGCCTTGCCTTGTGCCTCTGGTAATCTTTATAGGGGAAGAGCTGTACCCATTAATATAATGTCTGGTAAACATATCTTTGTACAAAGTTTTTGTAAAGTTTATAAAGGATAAAGGAAAATTAAAGCATGACATAGTTTGAAAAAGAAAATTCCAACAGACTCTATCAAAAGCATTTGATGCATCAAGAATTAGTGCATATATTGGGTTAGGATCTATTTTTATAAGATGGATAATAGATTCTAAAGTCAGTGTATTGTCCCAAGCATGTCTGTGGGACATAAATCCTGATTGGTCTTGGGAAATAATTGAAGGTAAAACCTGTTTCAATCTGTTGGCCAAAATAGATGCTAAAATCTTTATGTCTAAATTTATTAAAGAAATAGGCCTATAATTAAATGGGTCTGTTTTTTCTTTATTATTTTTCAAAATTAATATAGTTTTAGATGTATTCCAATGAATATCCGAAATATCCTTGATTTTTATGTAATTGTATACTTTAAAAAGAAAGGGAACAATTACTGACTTAAAGGATTTGAAAAATTCTGGTGTGAATCCGTTTGGACCAGGAGATTTACCAGATCTAAGACTATCAATTGAATCTGAGATCTCTTGATAAGTTAGAGGAGCAGAAAGCAATCTTTGTTGATTATCATTTAACTTGGGGAAATTTAAAGAACTTAGAAAGCTTTTTATATGATTATCATCCACCGAATTAGATGGTTTTGAGTATAATTCTGTATAAAGTAGTGTAAAGAGATGAATAATCTCTTCATCTGTGTTGTATAATTTGTTCTTATGCAATAAAGATGAAATTTTTGGCTTATCAAAATTATTTTTAATTATTCTAGCCAAAACTTTAGAAGGAACTTGAGCCCATTCTGAATACGTTGCTAACAATCTCTGATCTACTAAAGAAAGGTTGTTTTGATGTAACAAAATTAGTTCTTTTTGACAATCTAGGATTTGCTTTTCAAGACTAGAGTCTTGATTCAGTCTAAACTGATTTTCAAGAGAATGAATTCAAGATTTTAAGAACTCTTCTTTCTTGTTGTAATGTTTTTTAAGGTACGCAGCCTAACTGATAAACATTCCTCTTAATCTCGTCTTGCATGCAGCCCATTGTATATCGTAAGGAATACCTGTTAAATCTAGATCATTTTCCATTTCCTGAATAGTTTCTGAGCACTGTATACAAATATCTTTATTTAAGAGTAAATTATTGTCCAGTGACCACTTGTTTGAGTTAATATTATTTTTAATATTGTGGGTAATGCTTAGATTTAATAAGATTCTTGAATGGTCTGAAAAATATCTGGGTTCAATAATAAAATCCGAAATAAATTTTGAAAAAGTATTAGAAATCAGAAAAAAATCCAATCTAGACCATGAATGATAGCATTTTGAGTAATATGTGTAAATATCTTTCTTGTTTGAGATTTTTATAGAGTGCAGTGGATCAATTAAATTATGTTCCAAGATTAATTCATTTAGGGCCAGAGTTGCTTGATGGTTATAAGAAGCGGTGCAACTAGTACGATCAATTTCTGGGTTTATTACCGCATTCCAATCACCCCCGACTATAATGTAGTGATCTTTATAACGGGTGAGAATATTATAAATTTTTAAGATAAAAAACTGTTGTTGACTACAAGAACCATATAAATTTAGAACTAAAATTGGTTTATCTAGATTATGAATAGTAGCAGGAAACAGGCACCATCTACCCTCATTGTCATATTTCTCATCAGTGATGTTCCCCATGAATTATTGTTTAATAATTATTGCTACTCCCCGAGAGCCAGAAGAATCACCAGAAGCTATTATCCTCCTAATCCATTTTTTGTTATTCCCCTTGTCCCAGTCATCCCGAGGGATATGTGTCTCTTGAATAAAACATATACTGGCTTGTGATTTAAATATCAAATGGAATAATAAAGATTTTTTGGTTTTACTTTGGATTTCTCTAACATTCCAGGAATCAATTATTAAGTAATTTGTCATGAGAAAGGTAACTGGTTAATATTGATGTGATAGAAATATGGTGTAATTTCCTGAATATAATTAAAATAATACCAAAAACAAAGAGTATAGCTAAACAGGTCCATAATTAAATAAAAGTATCTCATTAAAAATAATCTCAGAAAATAAATATTTTGAATTTTACCCATAACCCTCGTCCTTACCCTAGTGCCTGCCCACCATTCCCCTATTGACGAGGTAAGATCAAGAATAAACAAAATAGAATTAACAATTTTGGTTACCAAGAACATGAATTTAACAATATAAACTTTACATATAGTCCTTAAGAGGACTAAAACCAAGTCAATAACACTAAACATATTTACACATCTGTCTAAACACAAGATGACCAACATAAACAATCCCCATTCAATAAATAACACCAAGCTCCTATACTTGCATAATATATATAAGGTAAAAATGATTTTCCTCATGTGATTCATATATATTTCTATTAATAAACAGGATTTCTATATATAAGCTAGAATTTATAACTCAAAAAAGCAGATAAAAGAAAAAGAGGATTGGACTAATCTTCCTCAACAATAAAATCAACAAATATAACCCTAAAAAGACAACATTTTTTAATAGGAAGAAGCCATAAGTCTCTTATACAGTCAATATAGAATAAAAGAGCTAATATCAGTTATAACCTGCCAGCATAGGTCAGATTTAACTAATTATGGCAATACAAAATATAAGATATGCAACCTGGAATATGGTAATAACAATCTAATAACTTCCATAACACTCAAAATATATTCATGAAGAAATCAAGAGCATATGCGATGTACATTACATCAGACATTGAGTAGCAGAAGAGTACGAACTAAAATATATGTAATAAACAAGACAGCAAAACCAACAAGTATCATCCTATCATATTATAACATTAATCATCAAAGTTATAAAATAAAACAAAAATATCTATAGATCAGCATGACAAGAATGAAGACTATTTCTTTCAAAAACAATAATCCTTGTCAACGCAAAGCATCAAGTATAAATAAGAAGTGAACATTTCACAGAAAGGAAGAGAACTGCACTAATATGATAAAGACAGAACACACCCGAAATGCATATATAATATTCTAGTATTATTTTGAAAACTTACATATAATGTTAAAAATAAAGTATAGAAAACTAAAGTGAATAAAACTAATACATATTTCAAATACTAAGCTTACTGGACCCACATAACTAATGCAGCCCTCTATTTCTCTGAACAGAGACAACATACTAGACAGCTATCTACATAAATCAGACATAGAATCTTATAGACAATATTTTAGATTCATATTAGTAAAAAAGATGTCTTGTAATATTACATTAATATAACAATTAGTTAAGTGTGCTGCACATTAAATATTCCCTGAGAAGAAAAACCATCATTGCCTATTAGAAAAACCTCTAGTAATCAAAAATCAAGTAATGTCTGTAAACAAAACATGTGAAAACTCAAATAAATAGCAATTTCTTAGTGTGTGACATTGATATAACTTTTAGCCATATCAATTTGTTGCTTTCATATATATACATACAAATAATCTCACTTAAATAAAATACAGTCCTATAAGAACATCCGAAAGCTGGGTTGCTTGTATCAGCGATAGTGTAAATGACTTATAAATTTAACAGTATGCATCCAGCTGCTTTTTAACACAGATAAGCTATGAAACTAATGAAAAAACAGATTATAAAAGACAAACCTGCTTATTTTTATAACAGAGCATAGTATACAAATATAGCATACATTTGAGATGTATTTGCTTTACAAAGGAAGAGTGACTAAACGTGTTGGTTTCTTTTCGTTTGTGCTGTCATCATTTTAAGTCTCTGAAAGTCAGCTGTATGTGCTAGGAAGACATTCACGATGTTCAGTACAACGTGTGTGAGTTTACTCTTTGCTTTTGTTTATAATTTTCTGTCAGGCAAATTGAATCCTTTGCCTGAGAAACAGGACAGCCTTCAGATAGAAGAAGTACAAACATTATGAGGGAGCTGAAAATAAATTCACGTTATCAACAATGACAGCTGTGTCTTAAATAACTTATAATTAAACAAAGGGCACCCAGCGCTTATTATCACAACATAGCTATGAAAGGAAAAGAAACAAAAAAACAATTTATAATGACAAGGTTGTTTGTTATTTACGAAAGGGCACAGAATATATATGCAACATACTATGAGTTGAACTGAATGTAGGAGGGAAGAATGACTGAACGCGTTGGTTTCTTTTTGTTTGTGATGACATCATTCTGAGTTTCCGAATATCAGCTGAAAGTGCATGTTAGATAGGAAATGCAGCTGTTAAGGCAATGCACAATCTAACAGTTTAAGCGTATCTCGAGACATGAAGAGTTTCCCTCCAAATTGCTTACAAACTACTAAAAACTAAAATAAAACCATGACAGTGCATTGTAAGTCGAGCTAATTTTTCACAAAGTAAAAGTGACCTCGTAGATTGTGTGAAAAAAACAACAGTACTATAACAGCTCAAACTTTACCTTTGAAATAAAAGCATCCCTGTCAAAAAAAAATGAAAGATACCCAAACAAGTTATTATAAAAAGACCAATAACACATTAACAGACATTAAGAATGCCAAGTTCTGAATAAAAAGACATACAAGAAAATAAAACATTCCATTAGATATTAAATAAATACTGCAACATTAAGACACAGAGTCTGGTAACTTCTTGAAAGTTTTAAGGAATATTTCTTTTGCTTCTTTAGGATCTGTGCACATAAATCTTCTGTCATTATAAGAAAAAGATAAAGTATTTGGATAACTCATACGAAATCTTATCCCTCTTTTAATCAAATCTGCACAGTATGGTGAAAGTTTTTGTCTTTTCATTTTTATTTGAGGAGGAAGATCCTGTGAAAATGATAGTTTATGATTTCTCCAAACAAACTGTTTTTTGCTTTTAGCTGCTTCAAGGATCTGATAGGTGTCTTGAAAGTTAAGTAACTTAGTATAAATGATCCGAGGAGAAGAAGAATCCTGATTGGTATGTAATGCTCTGTGTGCTCTTTCTATAATCATAGATTTTGAAGTTGCCTCACAGTTTAATAAAGCCTCAAAAATCTGTTTTGTTACTGATAATAAGTTTTTATTATCATAAGTTTCTGGCAAGCCACGAATAATGATGTTATTTCTATGACTCCTGGCTTCTAAGTCTAGTAGTTTAGCTTGGATTTCTGTAATACTTTTATCTTTAGATTTTAAGTCATTTTCCAATGAATCAGTTCTTATCTCTAAAGCTGTATTTTTACTTTCAGTCATATCCATTCTTTCACTTATTTGCTTCAAAGTTTTACTAAATTCAGTAAATTGTTCAGAGAAACTTTGAATAGCATTTTGAATAGGTTGTAATGCTAATTTTAGTTCATCTAAATGAAAGTTTGAGTCAATTAAATCTTTATTACTTACTTTAGAAGTTTCAGAAGGTTGTTTATTTGTTCTTAGCCTTTTTGAACTGGAATCCTTCTCAGGTGAGAGCATAGAAGAAAATTTGGCCTTTGTAGCTTGAGTCTCCATGGAATCAGATTTAGAAGCCATGCCCAGAGAGGAGGAGTGAAGTCAGGGTAGCAGGTTCTGAGAGGAATCTTTAAGCTGGATGAATCCACAATAGTTGAAGCCACAACACTGTTCTGAAGTAAATTACATCACAAATTGATAATTCCAAAGAGAAAAATATTCCAGATGCATAGAAAGAACCTTAGAGAAGCTTTTTATAAAAAAAACTGAGGAAAAATCTCACTCCAAAGTTGTAGAAAAAAACAGATATTATATAACTGTGAGGAGCTCAGTAAATAGGGACTTGTCTAGTCGGCAGCCATCTTGGAATCTTCTGTGGAACTTTACCAGCAGTTGTTGTGTAATTGCATTACATGACTGTGATAACAGAACCAGCCATTCTAGCAGTAAATAATGTTACAGCAGCACTTTACAACCCCTGCACAGTATCATAGCAGGTCAATATCCACCCAAATGTACAAAATACCTGTGTGTTCAGGGTCCAGCATCAGCAAGGATGTAAGTAGGCATACTCAATACTGGAATTGTCCAGTTTTCATGAGCATCCTGTGCTAATGTCAACAAAAAGAAAGCACAAACTGTGCAGAAGTGAGTACATTAGTATTCACAGTATATCAGTTCACAAACAGTTCATGTGTCAAATGAAAACATCTCAATGACTACGTATGTATGGCAGCTAATTGTAAAAGTAGAAAAGAAACTAGATACTCCCATGCATCTTGTGTTAGCATTTGTAGGGGTGAGTACAATTCTACACTGACAACTGTGTACTGGAAGTGGCAACATTCAGGTCTGAGTACAACATTCAAATCACTGGCTACACCCCTAGCATCAGATATAAGAAGTATACCAACTATCTGACTTACACAACGGTATCCACAGCAAACTAGCATGGTCCCCACTTTGGAAAGCTGAAAGGTCTATGCCTACCTGACTTAGCAATTTATAGCATTGGGTTGCTATGACAGTGAGTACTGCAATTACCACACAGCAGGCTGCATGCATTTACCAAATGGTGGCAACCAATTGGTGCAGAGGCCATCACATGCACATGTGTAGATACCTATAAATGTAGGCTGTACTTGCTGTCCACACATGCAATCATTTCATTGCAGCTACGTAGAGGGAGAGAGAGAGAGAGTGAGAGAGAGAGAGACACAGACAGACAGACAGACAGACAGGGACATCCACAACAATAGCAACAGCAACAGAAAAAAAAGCTATTAAAAATATATATATATATGTATATATATATATATATATATATATATATATATATATATATATATATATATATATTGAAAAAAAATAAGATATTAAAAAAAAATTACAAAACACACGGGACTGACAAATACAAACACATACAAAGGAAAGGTATGTAACATATATGTATTTACTGGCATGTACCAGATGTTTCTGAAGAGTACTCTACATACTTTGAATCATCCATATGTGGCAGCACTACATATCTATGCACAGATGCCCTGCATAACTACTGCCATGTAGAAATCAGTGTGTAGCTGTGTGCAGTGGGATATGACTGTGACATATGTAGTTCAGCATTAAATGTCAAACATCTGATCCATGTTATCTGTGTTCTGTACAGTAGTGTGTACAATGTCTATTTGGGGGAGTAGCACATACAGTTATATAAACATGAATGTGACAGAAAACTGTAGAAAAACTGCTCCAACCTCCAAATACCACTAAACCAAGCAAAAAAACGAAAGCGACGACAATTGCAGGTAGAAGAAGATCCTCCAAATTTATTAACACACAGAATCACGAAATAATCCACAGAATATGACTGTGACATATGTAGTTCAGCATTAAATGTCAAACATCTGATCCATGTTATCTGTGTTCTGTACAGTAGTGTGTACAATGTCTATTTGGGGGAGTAGCACATACAGTTATATAAACATGAATGTGACAGAGTAACAAATGCATGATTGTCATATTAATGCCTAGCTTAGCATTGGCAACAGCTGTACCAGGCTAGTATGCTAATCTAGCATTTGCAGCTATATATACACCCTCTAATATTACTGAGTGCTCACATGTGACACCTGTTCATGTTGCAGCAAGGCCCAACAGGTCAGCCATGAGGTACAGGAACTTACAACAGTGTGGACCTTGTGTGTGTATGGCACACACATATGGAGAGATCTGTCTGTGTCAGATATATTAGCATCTGTACATGTGCATTGAGCAAGGGACATACTGCAACTGTTTGTGAAGGGTGGACATATATATGTTGGTGAAGGTTGTTATGTGCATATTTCTATGTAGGTTGTAGTGTGTGGCAAACAAGACAGCATACAGTGCTGGTATATGACATGTTGTGGTTAAATGCTATGGGTATGATTTGTCAGGTTTGCAGTGTTGCAGCCAGTGAGGCCTGCTAAAGCTACATGGGCTGAGAACACCTTCAATGCATTCTGCACAACACTGTGCAATATAATAACTGTATACCTCAAACCTTCACATAATTGATACTCCCACCATGAAAGGTGGACTGTATATGTGCCTATATGTATATCTATATGTACACCAATGGATGTTCATATGTATGTGAATATATATATATATATATATATATATATATATATATATATATATATATATATATACATATATATATATATATGTATATATATATAGAGAGAGAGAGAAAGAGACAGGGTCATATTTACTGTGACAGATGCCTGGTGACAAAGCCATGGACTCAAGCTCAATTTTGAAACTGCATTAGCATCCCTTCTGGCAAAGACTCTGTAGCCATGAACTACCACATAGGTGGTAGTCTACTTAACACTGAAAGTGTGATAAGAGACCATGGGACACAGGTGGACAGTAGTCTCCCCTTTGATAATCACAGTGCCACACTAGTCATGTAATCTGTCTACGTGGCACACCTCATCACAAAAGGTGTGTCATCCAGGGAAATATAGGTCAGTGTTCCCCTCTACTCATCACACATAAAACCCATTATAGAGTACAATGCCCCATGTGGTATGTACCTCACAAGACATCTACAGTAACTGGAAAGGCCACAGACATACCTCACAAACAGATGCCCTATGCAAACTGTCTCACAAAACCACAGCTAGACTGTGTTGCATACCGCCTACCCAGAGGTGACCTCTGCCTAACATACAAAGCTATGTCAAACCCAGAGCTGTTGGACATGCTCCACGTAAACAGATCACAACCACTATGAGCTACACGCTCTGGGGACGTAAACCTTGTCACCTCAATAGACAGAACTTGCTGGAGGGATAGATTCCTATCTCAGAGACATCTCATACTCTGGAACAAACCACCTATTAATAGCAAACCAAGCTCCTCATTAGCAGTTGTCATGAATAATCCTGATGATTGGATGGGAGATAGGAAATACACACCGGGAATCACCTCTGTGGCTCTGCTGGATAGGGGCACGTGAAATTAAATTACATGTGCATTAAAGACCAGGGTGGCATATGGCTAGGCTTCTGTAGGCCCTAGGGCCAATAGCCTATTACCTACATATGAACCGATACACACCCACATGTACTTGTTGCAATAATTGCTATGTGAGGTTGACTGAGTGTGATGGTGAATGTGTTGGTGAATGTGTCGAGGTTCTATAAATGTGTGATAGCTTAGTGGGAAACTGTTTCAGTCATGCTATTTTGTGTCCTAGCTCTAATCCCAGCAAAAGATGTGTATGCTATTGCTTGGCAGAAAAAGCAGTATGGCATACAGTCTGACGTAGTCCCTTGGTGTGGACTGGGGTGTGCCATTGTAGGCTAAAGCAGTACATATATGCTTATTAATTGGTACTTCTGGTGACTCCAAATCCCATATGAACTGTA
The DNA here is from genome assembly GCF_019279795.1 of Protopterus annectens. NCBI lineage: Eukaryota > Metazoa > Chordata > Ceratodontiformes > Protopteridae > Protopterus > Protopterus annectens. The sequence continues at coordinate 471,389,248 of NC_056744.1, read as the reverse complement.
GTACTACCTGAGGCTGTAGGCTTAAACAGCACAGTATGGTGTATGTCCGCATTGCTTGGAAACACTGTTATGTGTGTTCCCTATAGTCCTCACAGATTACATAACTCAGGCATAATGTTTTGTAAGTACTGACACATAGTACTGTATGGTACACAGGTAAAGCTCATCTGGGTTGCCATACCTTTGTGTCTTGTAAGTATGTCTGATGTGTGTGTAGGTATTCCTGTAACTTGCCCTCGGTCATATGTGTGTTACAGGATATAAGTGCGTATCTAGCAACATGTATAGTCTAGTAAAGCAGTATGCCACCTATACTAACGAATGTGCACATATGTTATGTAGGGGTTTGATACCAACTAGTGTGGTATACTGGTAATACTGTAACTGGACTTTACAATCATTGCAATGGATGACATATTTCTTTATGCATTAGCTTGATCTATATATCTCCCGTGGCTAGGTGGTGCATTGTGTCACATACAGTGTGACATGTACTGTTATATAGTCTTACATACTGGTTTCTCTTTGTTGCTGTGCAGAACATGGTTTGATATATAGAGCATGCCAGGCACTGTCAGGCAGTTGTGGTATGAGCACTGATATGTGGTAATGAAAGTGTGTATCCTCTGACAGCCAATAGGTTGCTATATATGGTGGTTCAGTGATATCTGTACTTTAGAATGTTGTGTGCCACATGGCTTGCTTACACATATTGTTTCATTGTCTTCCAGGGTCATGGCTCACCATCGCAATCTGACATATAGCCCAGCCGAGGATGAGCAGATCACAACCAGCCTGGTTGAGCACTATGCCCTGCTGTTCTCAAGAACCAGCCAGGACCAGCATGAGCGGACTGCACTGTGACAAGATGTTGTCCATTGGGTAAATGACATAGGCATGCATAACCGGACCTATGAGCAGGTACGCCATCACTGCAGTGATTTACTTAGACATGTCCGGCAGCATGCGTCTGATGTCCGTAGACAGCAGCTTGCCACAGGTGGTGGGGTAGCCATCCACCCCCCCCCCTCACCAGAGTGGAGGAGCTGCTCCTCAGCCTGGTGGCTCCTGGCCAACAACAACAACAGCAAACATGTATCATCATGGAGGCCGGAGCCACCCAGCGAGTTGACATGGAGCGTGCAGGTAACATGGCATATCTGTAGACTACTGTTACCTCTATTGGTAGATCATGCAAATGTGAGATGTGTACTGTGTAGTTAGAAGATGTGGAGCCTGGTGTTGTGCAATACTGATAATTTGGAACATAATCTGTAGGCCTGTGACTGTCAATCATTGTACTACTGTAAGATTGCAAACCCACAGTAGCAATGCCATGGTTGTTGCCACTGACAAACTGTCTCATATCCTTGTAAGTCCCTCTACTGTGACAGCAAGGCAGCAGACCCATGCTGGTGAGTGTGTTCTACATTTAATATTGCATGAAATATGTGCATGTCATAGGTGAGGTGTAGGACATGTGCACATAACACACCTATGCATAATGCATGCTATGCATGTTTGCTGTGAGACTATGCACATCCCAGTAATGTGTGTAGCTGCCTCAAACACATGCAATACACAGAGCATCCCACACAATCGTGGCAAAACTGTAGTGGACATTGGATAGGCAGAGTTGATACACATGCACACAACATACACAACATTGTCATACGCAGTACACATTAATATGCTACACATGGCGTATTCAGACACCCGCAGTAAGGTCACACTTCAGTATCCCAAATGTCATCCACACAGCACACATAATATGCCTGAGGGGTACGGGCCTATCATGGGGCTGTGCGACACTCTGCAACACATAACACATTCATGTTAGGCAATGCTCCCTATTGGGTACCTTACAAACCCATGTAACAACTGGTTGTGAAATGGTGAATGTAGCCATGGTACTGCAGTTCAGGTATAGCATGCTAGGTGCCAGTCTGGCACACATTAGTGGCCTTGAGTGACCACATGATGCTGCATGATGATGGCTCATGGTACTACACCTCATCCAGTTACAGTAACCACAGTACTACACATAGTATTCATTGCTATGCACCTCACTATTGTGTGTGTGCAAACATATGCACCTATACACAATATGCATAGCAATCACCATTTGTACAAAGTGACACATATATGTCTTGTAATGCTATGGAGTGTATAGGTCACATGACACAAATTGGGTATGTGTGATGTTTAATGTTGCAGTTGTGTTGTAGCATGCCATGTCATGGCTGGCACTGGCATGTACACAATATGTCCTACACTCACCATAACCACTGTACAATGGCTATGTTGAGCAATGGTATCATATCAGGTATACATGCACCACTCATCCTGTGTGTATACATAGCATACATGTGCAAAACTTGTGTCCACAATTATCTGATAAAGACACAGATGCTCTAATCAGAAATATATATCTATGTGACACGCAGGTACACATCCAGCCATGATATGTATACCTGTGAGTGATGGTGCACAGGACATTGCAGAGCTTTCAATACTTGCACAGCAATGTTGTGTCCATGTACACATTGCATTCCAGGGTGAGGCCAATCACTGAACAACAACACACATGCATCAGAGCCATGTATACTGTTATTAGCAAGGGCTGTCTACATCCGCACTGCATGCTGTTGAGCAATACACATCCTGCATGCTGACACGTGTGATATGACTGTTTGGCTTGTGATACTGTACCCCACCATCAACTGCTATTGAGTATGTTCTGGATTGCTGGTGGTGTGTGTGTGTGTGTGTGTGTGTGTGTGTGTGTGTGTGTGTGTGTGTGTGTGTGTGTGTGTGCCTGTTTAAGTGAGGAGTGCATTTGTGTGCATGTGTGTATGTGTTCATGTGTGCATGTGTGCATGTGTGCATGTGCTCATGTGTGCATGTGTACATGTGTGCATGTGTTCATGTGTGCATGTGCTCATGTATGCATGTGTTCATGTGTTCATGTGTGCATGTGTGCATTTGTTCCGACATCATGTACAGGTCGTAAAGTGTGTTTCCTGTCTTCCTCTCACTATTGCTGAGGTTGGGCTGGTTCACTGCAGCAGGGAACCTAATGTCACTGAGAAAAATAGTGATGATGAGGATAGGTGTGTTGAGCCACAGGCATGTTTGCCAGTGTCTGTCGTTGGGCCACCAATCGACAGAACACAAGTTTCCACCCCATCCATGCACACAGTCATACTGCCAATACATCCATCACCAATGCCCTTAGCTGAGGGACAGTGTACAGTCAGCATTGGCCAGGAAAGTGTGGTATCTATGGCACATGCATCCCGACACAGCAGCCATACCCAGATGTCTGGAAGGGTACCACATAAGCAGATGTCCAGGGGTTCTCGTCAGAGCACTGCTGCTCATCATGCCCCTGGCAGACATGCCACAGGTCTTACAACCTCAAGCATGATCCAGGCTGTCATGGAGGCACAGACACATATGGAACGGTACACCAGACAGGGACTAAGGGAACAGAGGGCACATAACATCGCTGTGATTGACAGCATCCATGACTTAGCAGGTGCCATCTGTAATTACACTGAGGTCACTGATAGACATTGGGGTGAGACATTAGATGTCCTCCGCAATGTCATGTCCATGTGTCAGGACAGTGCGGGACAGTTGAGACATTGACGTGGACATATGCCAGCAACATCAGCAGCTGACAGTGGCCGCAGATGTCCCTCAAGTCACAACCACTCCTGTAGTTCCAGTACCAGCCCCATCAATGTTGGGGGTGGGCTGTCCATAGACCATCTTAGAAGACTACATGTACGTGGCTCTAGACAGTCCCAGCAGGGACCTGGGTCCAGTGTACATCTGTCCAGTTCTGAGGATAGTACCCAGTCTGGCTTAGTACATGATGCTGTCAGTAGCACATCTGCCAGGAAAAGGTACCATGTCCGTGGCCAGAGACGGTGATCAGTAAAGCCTGGCAGGTACAGACTGTGGCTGTCCCACAAATCCCTGTATATGGTAGCCACATGGTGGAACTGTGTGCATGCAGACACACACACACACACACACACATAAAACGGACACCTAGGGCTAACACATACCCGCAAACATTACATCAACATTGGCCCATAGCTGTACTCTTGGCCCTCACACACACACACACACACACACAACACGCACACACACATACATATCAATTGTATGGCTCAATGTAGGCCTCTGGCAAACCAACAACACACCCTGTACATATGATGAAACCTGTGCCACCTCCTGTCATCTGTAACATTGATGCAAGAACAGGCTACCATGGTGCTGATGCACAGGGTGACTTTACAGCAGTATAGCAATGTTAGCATGTCGTCAGCAGTAAAATGTAAAGATATCCTTGAAGGTGTAGCTGAGCAGGCATGATGCATTAAAGCTATGATTGTCAATATAGTATTTTTTACACCAGTGTCAGTTCCAATAGTGTATTGTCTGCCCACGTGCCACTTGGCTGATGTGTGTAGTATTGGTAGCATGTGTTAGAGAATGGACAGTACATGTGGGATGTGTGTAGCACAGATTTGCAGGTGTACATTTGTGAACATGGTGGAGGTGCACTGTCTGCATGTACGTGCATAGTGGACACATGGGCAGGGTGGCATGCCCTGTGTTACACAGTAACACTCCATAGTTTCTGTTGGTGGCCAGTATGCATTGTACTACACACATTTTGGAACTTGAGTACACATTTGTATATGACATGGTTTGACACTGTGCTGTGGGTTATACTGTTACTATCTGTCATTGTTTTGCATTCTGGTAGTATACATAACCTCAACAGCCTGACCATAAACAATCATTAGATGATGTCTTGACAACTGACACACAGATGTAGGACACAGAGTAACATTTGGATCCTTCAGGTACTATACTATGCCAGTAACCAGTGGTATTCACCTGCACCCATTCCTGAGACCACTCCTGTTTGCCATATAGCTCTCTTTGGTACAAGCAATCACAGTAGGGATATGTCCATCCATGTCTGGAAATACATACTGTGACCTATAATGCATTCTCCAGATGACACACACATCCTCCGACAAGGGTATCATACAGACAGATACCTGTTGTCAAACCCATGCTGTGAAGCTATAAGCCAACCAGAGCATAGTCATCCACCTTTATGAAACATAGTATCCCCACAGTACCACATAGGTAGTCACCACCAACATGTTGAACAGGTATCGATGTGTACATGCAGCCAAGTGTTACGTCATCTCTACTTTGGTAATCACATTTCCAGAGGTATTTAGAAATCCCTCGCTGGATCACATAAGCAATAAGGGGTCTGCATGCATATCCACAAAGGTTGTTGTACACCTATAATGAATAGCCATCATTGACAGACTTTGCTGCGTTTGAACAGGTCTGTGATATACCTCAGCCATAAACTCTCACTCACACAATTCAATAGAAACCGTAATGAGTGTGTGTGACATGGATGGCCCAGGCCAGGGATCTCTGCAGTGGCTGGCCTTGTCACAAGCATACAGATGTGACCTAAGGTCTGGAAAGTGGCAGCACACTCTGGCAAAGATGACAGATGTGTTCATGGAGAAAGCAGGGTTCCCACCTATGAAATAATTGAGGTCACATGTATGCATATGTATTTACCACACAGCTACCTGACATGTGCAATGCACATACTGTTGTCATACTGATATGTCATACAGTAGTAAAAGCAAAACCCACAACACATTGACCAAAAGTGTCACACACATAGAGCACAAACACACTCACCAAGTGCAGGATTCAAACCCCTACCTAACTACTTTATGATATTAGAGGAGTATGCATTAACACAACATGCTATACACATAACTGGGAGTTTGCTTTTCCACAGGTATATTTGTAGGATGGTGACATCATCAGACTTGACAAAGATAAGGTGTTCAACTACATTCCAAAATGATTGCTCCTCTCCAAGGAGATTACACATAAACACACAGTTGTCAAGTGCAGGATTCAAACCCCTACTTAACTACTTTGTGATACTATAGGAGCACGCATTAATACGACACGCTATCTACATTACTGGGAGTTCGCTTTTCCACAGGTATATTTGTAGGATGGTGACATCATCAGACTAGACAAAGTGGGTTACATTACGTGACATAAGGTGGGCTACATAGAAGGAATGTCTAAACACTTTGGCCATGTGATCATCAAAGGTGAGTTTACTATCTACCTGTGTCCCCAGGGCCATAATGACTTTCCCCATACATACTGGATTACCATCTATGTGGTAATTTGTGTGCACTTTGTTTTATCCAAAGGGGATGACTATGCATTCTTTGGCATTCTGCTTGAGGGCATTGTTTTGACACCAGGTATCTGTCTCTGTAAGACCCTTCAGGAGGATGCCTGTGTCAGCCATAGAGTCAATTATGGACCACAGTTAGCAGTCATCTGCAAACCTGTTCAGCCATACTCCTCCCATGCTTGCCTGTACCTCTGAGCAGTATCTACTGAACAGGTGGGGTCCCAGAACCAAGACCTGTGTGATGCCATTTGTGACTAGTTTAGAGTCGGACATGCCACCCACAACCCTGAACATGTGAGTTTGATCTGTGAGCCACTTGGCCACCCATCCTGTGACATAGCTGTTAATGTTCAAGCTGGTAAACTTGTCCATGATTACAGAGTGGGGAATTGTGTAGAAAGTCCTTAGAGAGGTCCAGGTTGGGCTGTGTGGACTGCTTTCACCTCCATCTATGTCCTTGGTAACTGTTTCAAATAAATCAACTAGGTTTAGGAGGCAGGATCTGCCTTTAACAATGCCAAGTTGGGTAGAGTCCAGTGTCTGGAGGTCCCCAATGTCTCTGTTTATGGGTTCCATGATAATTTGCTCCATCTATAGGGCAATGGTTTCCAGGTTCTATTGTGGCACCCCCTTTGTGGAGCTGGATGACTGTTGGTTTGCCATTCTTTGGGTCCATAGCCTGTGGTACGATTGAGTCTGGACAGTGAATGTAGGTGTGGGTGTAGTTCCTTTTGGGGCTGGTATAAGACGCAGCCTGGGACACCATCCAGTCCCATTGATGCTGTGTTCTTAGCTTTGGAGTGGGCTGTCTTTACCTGCATGTCCATAAAGTATGGGGCTCTGCATTCTTCTGGGATGGACACAGGCTCTTTTGGGGGTGATGGGGGGAATTTGCACTGAACCTGTCCCCCAGGATGTGGGCAATGTAAGTTGGTTCAGTGTAGTTCTTGCCATTTTTCAGTAGCTGACAGTATATTTGGAAGTTGCCACCTACATGTTTGGTATAGCTAAAGAAGGCTTTGTGGTTGTTATTCTTACATTCCTTGGCAATTTGCCTTTAGAAACTGGCCTTGGATTATTTTATGAGTGATCATTGTTTCTTCCTAATAATGATCAGTGATGCCTTTCCTTTTGTGAAGTTTGTTCTATCATGTGCTCATTTCCTCCTGCTGTTGTCTAGCTTATTTATGGGCGATGACCACTAGATTGGTTTCTTATTTTTGGAGGAGTGCATCCTGGTTTTATATGGGATGTCTCAATCAATACATCCCTGTAGATGCTCATAGGATGCACTTGTAAATGATTCGGCAGATTGTATAGCATTAGACTATAGCAATGGGGCTTTGGAACTTTCCACTTTGGTCTTGGGATGTGTGCAGTTTGCTTTTGAAAATGTCTTCACAGTGGTTTCATTGACTGGGGGGGGGATGGGGTGTGGATGTCCAGTGTGATTACTTTATGATCTGATATTACCAGCGAGGGGTTTATCTCTGTTGTGGTACACTGGTACCCCATGTTGGTGATGATCAGCTCCAGTATGTTGTCACCTCTAGTGGGCATGGTGACCAGCTGTTTCAGAGTGTTAGAGTTTTTAAACTCTAGGAAACATTGGGCAAAGGATGTTGTACATGAGTAATTCTCCCACTCAGTGTTTAGGTAGTTGTAATCTCCTCATATAATGGTGTTTGATAGGACTTTGTATTTTCCACTGTTCTCAGGACTACTGAGTGAGGTTCCTGAGACAAGGTAGGTGATCTGTAGCAGGCTACAATCTGATAAGCAGCTTTGCCCAAGTTTAGTTGCACTTGTATGGTCTCCAAGGCCTCATGCTGTGCCACTAACCTGTAGGTGTGGGTATCCATAAGGTAAATGGATACACCCCTTCATTTGGTACTTCACTCATGGTTTTGGGTCCGAAGATCAGAGGGAATGTGAGTGTTTTACGTGGAGCATGTCCAACAGCTCTGTGTTTGACATAGCTTTGTATGTTAGGCAGAGAACACCTCTGAGTAGGCGATATGCGAGGGAGTACGGCTGGAGCAGTTTGAGATAGTCTGTGTATGGCATGCATTTCAGGCCACTAATGATCTTTGTGAGGTATTGCTGCAAGCTTTCCAGTTGTTGTAGGTGTCTTGTGAGGTACATAGCAAAAGGGGCGTTTTACTCTATTATGGTTCTAGTGAGTGATGAGTAGAGGGGAACAATGTCCTCTTCTATTCTGCATGAGACACCTTTTGTGATGAGGTGTGCCACATAGGTGGATTTCCTGACTACTGTGGGGATGTGATTATCACAGTTGTGTCCACTGTCCACCTGTGACCCAAGGTCTCTTGTCACACTTTCAATGTTAAGTATACTACCACCTATGCTGTAGTTCATGGCTACAGAGTTTTTAACAAAGGGGATGACAATGCACCTTTTGGCACTTGAGCTTGAGCCCATGGCTTTGACAACAGCCATGTCTCAGTGAGGCCCTCTTGTAGGATGTCCACATCTTTAGTGTTTACAATTATGGCTCCTAGTTTGCAGTCATCTGGAAACTTCAGTAGCCACAGAGCTTCCATCTTAAAGTTTACTTCAGGGAAGTAGATACTAAACAGGACAAGACCCAGGACTGGAGCCTGTGGTACTGCACTCGTTACTGGTCTAAAGTCATACATGGAGTCTGCTACTTTCACAGTGTGTGTTCTGTCAGTAAGCCTGTTGGCAACCCATCTTGTGACATAGCAATTTATACCTCATTTAGTGGATTCATCTGTATTTACAGAGTGTGGGGTGGTGTTGTAAGCCGTGGCAGGATCTACATAGGCAGTGCGAACCACTTTACCCTTGTCAACGGTCCTGGTGACTGCTTCAATGTCATCTATCAGGTTTAGGAGACATGATCTGCATTTTGCAAACCCAACATGGTTGTGGTCCAGAGTTTGGGATTTACAAATGTATTTTTTTATAAGTTGTATGATGATACATTGCATGGCCTTGAAGGGCAGGCTCATCAGGCTAATGGGGTGCTAGTTCCTGGGGTCCGTGGTGTCTCCACCCTTGTGTAGTGGGATAACCATCACTGTGCACCATTCAGCTGGCAGCCTGGCACAAAGCCTGAGGTGTGCCTATGACTGAACATGGTACATCGGTGTGGTGCCTATTCGTTCTGTGGTTTGTGTAGAACACAGCCTGGGAAGTTATCTGGTCCCATGGCTGCTGTGATACTGTTTTTTAAGAGTGTTATTTACCTGTGCAGCCATGATGACAGCAATTTTGCAGTCTTCCATTATAGTGATGTGCTCTTTCATGGGTGAGAGTGGGTTAAAGTTAACACTGATCCTATCTGCCAGGATGTTGACAATATCAGTTGGGTCTGTATATTTAGTGCCATTGAGCTGTAACTCAGAACAGATCTGAGTGTTGCCATGACATGGAACTGTCTATTGTGCAGAGATCTCCTGAGTAGACAGTATGCAGCAGAGTACAGATTGGGTTAAATCCAGTCTTGTTGTATGGGGCAACTGTTTGAGGCCAGTAATCCTCTTGTTGAGGTACTTCAGTGGTCTTTCCAGCTGCTGATGGTGCCTAATCAGATTCATCGCAAGTGTGTTGCTGTAGTCTCTGACGGGTCTGATGACTGATGAGTAGAGGGAACCTCCATTGACCTACATGCATAGACCTTGGCAGTTTGTGTGAACACATAGCATGATTTCTGACCACTTTGTGAATGTGTTTCTGGAAGTAGAAATGACTAACCACATTTGTCCATAGATCCCTTATTATCATGATTTCTGACCACTTTGTGAATGTGTTTCTGGAAGTAGAAATGACTAACCACATTTGTCCATAGATCCCTTATTATCATCTCCATATTTAGCCTAAGTGTGTGAGCATGCCCAGTATGACCTTTCAGTATGTTGTTGCCTGACATTTGCTTCATTTATTTGTGTGTGAGCATGCCCAGTATGACCTTTCAGTGTGATGTTGAATGAAATCCACTACATTTGTTGAAGTGTGTGAGCATGCCCGCTATAGACATTTATACTATATGTGTGTGGAAAATCAAGTTGTATTTTTACAGCAGGGCTCACCTTTGTGTCATAAATCAACAGGGATCATGCTCTGCCTGCAGGGCTTCCATGAGACACTTTGCATAGACTTATCAACATTTCTACATACAGGGGGGGCAGCTATTCTTTGTACATTTCTAACCTGGGGCACACCTGATTGTTACTGTGGGTGTACATAGGATGAAGGGTTCACCTGACACTCATACACATTTGCTAGGCCTTCACTGCTATGTAAGGTACTCCATTTCAGTCTGTACTGTTGCCTATCGTACTGGCTTGAGGCATACTACTGTACTACAGATCTTGGCATCCACTGTCATGTATATTAGATTACGACTTCATAGCCTACCCAACCCACATCACACCACCTGGCCTGCTGTTCTCTGTCTGCATAGGCCTGTGGGGGAGGTTACCCATATGCCTCTTTAGGAGCATGCTACAGCATTTCTTTGTGTTTGCATTAGTGTACAATTGTCCTGCTGTGTGTGCCAGTGAAATGCTGTCATGGCTTAGTGGTTCAGTACTGTGACTATAGTGCACAGTATCCTGGGTTCGAGCCCTGTCACTGCTTTTTATTTTCATGCTGGGCAGACCAAACTGCTTAAGGAACAGTAAAGCAGATATAAGCATGTTTACCTGACTTTGCCCGACTTTGCCCGACCTTGCCTAACATTGCTCAACGTTGCCCGATGTTGCGCTAGTTGGCGCGGGATATTTTTTTTTTGCATATACTAATTAGTGGTAAAAGCTGCCTAGCACTGCTTTATATTGCTTAAAACATAGCAATCATGCCTCAGGTGGTGCTGCAGGGCTGCCTATGTTGGATGCACATAGTACACTCCCTATACATGTGTGTAAACAGGTAGTGTCAAGTTAGGCATCCCTTTTATTTTATGTGCGAGTCAGAGAGAGGTACATTTTCAGGGTTCCTACTGAGCCATTGTATGTGTTATGCATTGCCTCTTTGCCAAGGCCAAGGTGTACTGGGCATGCCTCATTCTGCCTACTGGGGCAGGCTCAGGTTTTTCCTCCTCCGAGTCACACTGTGCCTGTGTAGGCCTTGGCAATGGTGGGGGGCTGTTTGGCCATGCCCCATGCTGTTCCTGCTGCAGCTGTGTTTGCACGATCATATTGTGTAGCATGGCACATACCATGACAATTTGGGTACATGTAGTTGGTGAGTACTGCAAGGCTCCACCAGATGTGTCCAGGCTCCGGAACCGTGACTTGAGCATCCCAATCACATGCTCGATTACATTTCGTGTTTGTGCGTGTGCCTCATTATGGAGTTCTTGTTCAGGTGTGTGTGCATTTCTGATGGGTGTCATCAGCCACGGCTCCAGTGCGTATCCAGCATCCCCCACTAGGTGACCGTCAGGGATGTCCCCATTGGCAAATGTCTGGTACAGCTGTGTCAGATGCCAGATATGGGAATCGTGGTAGCTTCCAGGGCAGCCAGCAAACACATTCAGTATTATGCCTTGGGCATCGCACACGACCTGGCAGTTGATGGAGTGGAAGTCCTTGCGGTTGATGTAGGCCCTACCCCGCTCACTGGCTGGTGCTTTAATGTGCATGTGCATGCAGTCAATTGCACCCACTACCTCAGGGTATTCCGCTATTTGCTGGAAGAGATGCATATTGCTGGCCAATACCTCACGGGAATTGGGGAAATATACATGATCACCGACATGTGCTGACATGGCATTCAGGAACTGGTGTAGTACCCTGGATGTTGATGCCTGTAAAATCCCCATCATATCACCAGTTGGTCTCTGGAAGGTACCTGTTGCTCGTATTCTTAGGCCAACACATACCTTGGTTTCCACTGGGATGGGTTCCCCTCTGTTGGCTCTGTGTGTGAGGTGTGGCCTGCACAGCTCAACAATTTGCTGCAGGAGATCTCTGTCCACTCTATAGCACTCCACTATCTGCAGCTCATGTACCCCCTGGTAGGTTACCCTGGGTATGTACACTCTTCTCCGTCTCCTCACTGTGGGTTGCTCAGCAGCATTCGCAATGGCACCACCCTCAGCATCTTGCACATATTGCCTTATAATAGCAATGGCAGCTCCTAACATTTTTTTTCTCAGTTAAGCTTTTTAAGTTTTCACTTCTCTTTGTATACTGCAGTGTTGCAGTGTTTCTGAGAAAAAACATGGGGGAATGTTGTTTGCAGAGTTTTAAGAGCTGGGCTGGGCTGGGCTGGGCTAGTGTACTTCCTGTGTAATTGGCTGATCCTGATTGATTTCACCTGGCAGCTCTGCTAGTTCTCCTTGGTTAACTTCCTACTACTTCTTTTCCTTCCTTTTCCCTTTCTGTTTCCACAGGGGGCAGCGACACGCAAACAAGCGCAAACACACGCACACGAGTGCACACGTGCGCACATAGGCTTAGGCAGGTGCACATCTGTGCACACAGGCTTAGACAGCCTTACACAGGCTTACACGGGTGCACACATGTGCACAAAGGCTTAGATGGGTTTACAGGTGCGCATACGCGCACACACAGTGTAAGCATCTTTGCAAGAAACTTTAGTGATATCCATGACATACACCTTTGGTTTCTGGGTTTCGGTTCAGACAACTGTAGACACGCCTCTTCCAGTCCTGAGTAACTCACAGCAAACACATGCCACTCTGCTCCAATAAGCTTATAGTCTTTGATACATACCCCCACATGATGTCACCTATTTTCTACTCTACTACTCCCCTAATCCTACACTTACACTCTAGGGACATGGTTCAC
>NC_056744.1:471366159-471371159 GCF_019279795.1 Protopterus annectens | reverse complement strand
CCAAAGAAAATATCTACATCAAATTTTGTAGCCAAGCTATAGCAATAACAACAAAAACAGGACATATTTCCATTGAGTGTATGAATGTAGGAAGTATTCCTAATAAATGGCCTCAACTGGAGCAACGTGCTGTTTGATATAAGACAAAAAGATATAGATATAATTTTTTTAACAGAAACATGTCTCAAGGATTCAGCATAGATCTAAGCATGATGGCAGATTCTAGACAGAAATAATTCCAGCTTATGATTGAACCTTCAAGCAAGTAGAAGTGCATCCATCCTCGGACAAAGAGCCGTACTGGATTTTTTACAAACTAAGGTGCAACTCTAACATTTATATAGATATTATTTACATCCCAGCCATCCTCATCTGTTAGTATTTTTCAGGATACTCTAAACAGACCGTTGCATTACTTTAAACACTATAAGCATATATATTAAAGGGTGATCTTGCTTTTAGCTATAGGGGCAATACATGACCAGGCTTAATAAGATCTTATCAGTGTACCACTATATTGTCAATAAAGGTGGTGAGCAGCAGGTTGTATCTAAAAGATAGAAACTTCCACGTTTTCTACAGTAACTCAGTTTCAGACATAGGTATATTCAACATTGATGTTCTCAGCAAAGCCCTTCAAGATCTTCAAAACCATCTTCAATCAAAATTCTTATAATCGTTTGACTGACTACATAACAATAAGTTACCTTTGAACACTAAGCATACAAATGGTTTGCTATTTGCAACACCTCAGAACGTATCTACTGTCTACCAATAATACTCAAAGATCTTGAAGGAAATAGTATTCATAGGACACCCCAGCATTTCAGCCTCACTTTTTATTTTTGTTTCACCTTTGTACTGCACACTGGTAATGCCATCAACAAAGATCTATCACATTTCATACTATGATATCACCTACTATTACCTACTGCTTGGGTGGCTATAGTTAAGCATGCCTTATTCCAAAAGTGGAATATGGTCTACCCCTATTAGGCCTAAACTCTCCCCAAAATACTCAAGAAATTACAAATTGCAGAAAACAAAATAAGCCAATATATTCTATTAGGTACAAGAAACCATCCATATGATCTACTAAAATACTTTGAACTGTTGCCCCTGCACAATGGGCCAAACTGCTTCATGCAATCTTGTTATTCTGAATACTTCAACTCAGTTGTCTACATTTAAAAGGAATCCTTTTTACAATTGAACTAACTTACTCACTAAGAAATAAAAAGAATGAATTTCCTGTAATTGCTCACCCTAAATTCAAAACCACAATTGCAGAAAGAGCCTTCCCTAGGCTAGTACCAGCAATATGGAATTACCTACCCAATGACGCAGAAATAATCAATCACTGGAACTATTCAAAGCACACTTGAATGAACATCTGCAGATTTAAATCAACCACTTGTACCTGCTTTCACAATGCTGGATAAAGTTCAGTACCTCCGTCTGTATTTCTTAACCCTTTTATAGCAAGCTCCAACCTGCTGTAAATATCTGAATTCTTGGTTGATGCAACATATTTTATACCCAGAAATCTACATCATTGATGCTGTGCAATATATCTACTATAGTTGTTGTATATATACAGTTATTCCCCCTGGTTATAGGATCTTGAGACTGGACCGTAACTCTAAGAAAGGTGGGGGGGTAGCTATCCTATATAAATCTGGATTACAAATTACTTCCATCAATTCTAAACCTACCCTAACTAGCAATGCTGAAATTCTTATCTCTAAATTTCAACTTAACAAACATAAATCCATCTATATAATCTGTATTTACCTTCCCCCAGGCAACAACATCACTACCTTAGAAGCTATCCTAAGCTGGCTGTCCACCACCTACCCACAAGAAACCATAATACTTGGCGACTTTAATATAAACTGGATGTCTTGCACATCTGAACAGCCCTCTTTACACATCAACCTACATGGTTTTACACAAAACATTACACTCCCCACTAGAACCAATAAACATAATAATAACAACAACAGCATACTAGATTGGATTCTTACAAACAGTCAAAACCAATCTTATAAGGTAGGGACCCTTCCAGAAGATATCAGTGACCACTCACCTATCTTCTTAATCAGGTATAAGCCTGATATGCCAAACCCTACCATATATAAGAAAATAAGATTTAATAAAAATTTTAGCACTGACAGCTTTGTAGCTTGCGACAGGTCACCCCTGAAACACCTTCCACTAGACAATGCCATTAAATACTTTAACTCTAAATTTTTAACCATTCTAGACTACCATGCCCCAACTCGTATAGTAAGAACAAGGTCTAAACCAGCACCTTGGCTCACCAAAATTACCAGACAAAAAATCCTCCATAGAAACAAACAATGGGCTACCTGGCGCACAACCAAAAACCTGGAAGATCAACTAATCTTTAGACAGCTAAGAAATGAAACTAAAAAAGCCATATTGTCAGATAAAAGAAACTATTACTGCCAATTCCAACAGACCAACCATAACAAACCTCAAAAGTTCTGGTCATGCATAAACAAACTCCTGCACCCAGGACACTCAATTACACCCACCCCCTCTGGCTCCAATCTCCTTAGACCCAACCAAATTGTCTATTCTTTTAACACTTTCTTCACAGACACCATTCAGTCTTTGGCCAATCAGCTATCCACTAACACTGCATCTCCTACTAATATTATCCCTAATAGCCCCCCAACATTTCAATTCCAACCCGCTTCTACGTCTTTTGTCTGCTCCCTAATCAAAAAACTTAAACCCACCACCCTCTCTGCTGATCTGTTACCTGCAGAATACCTGCAAAAAGCAGCCAACACTATAGCCTACCCCATATCCATCCTCATTAATAGAACAATTTCTGAAGGAACCATTTCAACTATTTGGAAAATCTCACATGTTATCCCCCTGCATAAAGGTGGTAATTCAAAAGATCATTCTAACTATAGGCCTATAGCCATTTTATCCCCTCTGGCAAAAATCATGGAGAAGTGCATTCATAAGCAACTATTAAACCACCTCCTAGCAAACAACCTATTAGCTACCTGCCAACATGGATTTAGACCATTTCATAGCACCTCTTCTGCTCTTCTTTCCTTCACAGATGTCATTAATAAAAACCGTAATAGTAACACTCTTTCCTCAGCCCTCTTCATTGATCTGTCAAAAGCCTTTGACATGGTCAACCACCAGCTACTCCTAAACATACTAGGCAACTTCTCACTGGATCCACTTGCTATTCAATGGTTCCAATCCTATCTAAATAATAGGCAACAGGCAGTACTATGGGAAAACAACTTGTCTTCCCACTTACCAATTGCCCTCGGAGTCCCTCAAGGCTCCATTCTTTGTCCTCTCCTCTTTTCTATTTTTACTAACGACCTACACACTGCTCTACATCAAGCCACCTGTATCCAATATGCAGATGACTCTACACTCATATGCTCAGCCTCCTCACTTTCACAACTGCATTCCCTAACCCAAGACACATTTAACACAGTAGAGAATTGGCTCCTTCAGCGATGTCTCATCCTAAATCCTAAAAAAACAAAAATGCTACTATTTACTCCCAGCCGCAGATTCCCCCCCACTACATTTCACAATCACATCTAGCAATGGCACAACCATATCTCCAGACTCTACTACAAAACTACTTGGAGTACTAATTGACAACCACCTCACCTTTGAGCCACATATAAACAACACTATAAAAACAGTAAACAAAAAAATAGGCTCCCTTTATGGGATCAAACCCTTTCTTACCCCACTAGCAAGGACCACTATTGCCAGGACCCACCTTATCTCAACCCTGCTATATGCTTCCCCAATCTATATCAAACTATGTAAAAACAATCTGAACAAGCTGGCCAGCTCCAACAATAATATTGCCAGATTTGCAACTGGTTTTACCTATAGAACCCATCATTGTAACAATCTTAATCAACTAGGATGGCTAGAATTACCAAATCTTATCCTATCAAACCAGCTAACTATTGCCTATAAGATACTGTTCCATCCTACATCTACTCCAATACTAACCAATCTAATCATCCCCTACAATGACCTTAAAACCCTGCGCTCTTCAAATAAAATAATGGTAAAGATATGTAAAACCAATAACCTGGCTGGAGATTCTTTATACTCTAACACAGTGGGGAAAACCTGGAACTCCCTCCCTACTGATCTTACCTCCCTACCTTCTACTACTCCATTTAAATCCAAGCTCAAACCATACCTTAAATCACACTGGCTATGCTCCTGTGCAAACCCATACTAACTTCCTCCACTATCTCCTGACCCTATTCTTCTCAATCACACAAAACTAGCTAATCCTTTCTATTGACATCCTTGTCTGTAAAACCAACTGAAAGTTCTTACAGTGCTCAATGTTTCCTACCTATTGTATGTATATCCATACATGATTTGTTAGCCTACGATACTCTTCCTTAATCATAAGCTAAAATGTATTTACTAGTATTCTCTTAGCTAAAATGTATTTACTAGTATTCTCTTAGCTAAAATGTATTTACTAGTTAATTTGTTAAATCTTGTAATGTACTTATGTTATCGTGATCTTTTTCTTGAATGTGGAACTTTTCTCCCCGGGCCTCTACTGAAAATGGACATGTATCCAGTTGGACTAGCCCGGTCAACAAATGTAAAATAAAATAAAATAAATAAATAAATATTATACTTGTTTTAGTTGTTGGATATTGTGCTTGTTTTATTGCAGATGTTTTACAATGTACTTATTCTTTTTCTGGTTTTCAGTACCCAGGCCATGATTGAAAATGGTCAGTAGATCAGTTTACTCACCCGGTAAACAAATTGCAGATAAATAAATAATAAAAATAAATATCCCAAGTAGCAACTAAAGGAACCCAGGGCTAACTATTCAGATATTCCTGGTCTTTAAACTCTAATAAAAATTTACAGGTAATTATTTCTAGATCAATATGAGAATCCTCTAAGACATCTTTCTATCAGAACTGGACAAT
>NC_056744.1:471143659-471361159 GCF_019279795.1 Protopterus annectens | reverse complement strand
CTTCTTTATCACTGAACCCCAGATAGAACACGGGAATGCAATGACAAATTCATGCACTCCACATACTTAATATGGTAGATACTTTTAGGGGCTTTCCCCCATGTGGTGTTCCTGTAAAAGGACTCAGTAAATATTCTCACTGTGTAAGGGACAAGCTGACATCAGTAGTTTAGTCCTAACCCTCTTTCACTGGCTCCACCTAAGGCTAATGATCAAAAACAGATCCTTGTGGTTTAAACAGTTCCAAAACCCCTACTCCACAGAACTGACCATCCAAATATTACTCTGTTACAAAAAAAATAAAATGGTTTATACAGGTTTACACTTTGATATTTCTCTTGTGAGTGATATATTAGTCAGTATCTTCTCATTTTCTGAATGCATTTTATAAAGCAAATGCTAGATTTTCTTTTAACTTTCTTCTGATGCAGTGATAACAGAACAAACCTTTTCCCATCCTTTTTGTCATCCATTAAAACACGTTACTCATAGGTCATGATTAAGGAAGGAAATAACCTAATACTAATGGTAAAAATGTAGAAGTATATGCTTTCTCACTACTATTCATTATCATTTCTAAACAAAAACAATCAAAATGGATTGTTAGTAATCTTTTTTGCTGTCCCTGTATAAGTTATCCATCCATGACTGTCCAGGCAATGGAATTATAATGCCATTGACTCAGACAGTTTTGCATTCTTCACCTTTAAAATGTTGGAAGTCAGCATGCCCAGGATTCATACTGGCATGGCTGGAAACATGGAACCAGACACAATTTACAATGTGATACTGTTGTAATATCCCTACTATTTAATCATCTTGGTACCTTTAAGCTGGATAGTAACTTTGTCAAGCTATTCAAACACATCAAAATGTAAAGATTTTTACTAAACATATTAACTAAACTAAATAGATAGCAATAAATAGAATTTCAGAATGAATGCACTCAATATCAAATTACTGTTAGTGCACCTTAGTTATCTGAACATTAGTTTCAGCTAGGTAGCAAGCTCACCATTTTAGCCTAACAGCAACAAGAATGCATTTCAATCATTGACTTCAAAGTAGAGCTTTATTCATAGTCTGTGTCAGCATTAAATTCCATCACTTAAACACAGGGCCACCATAACTGCCACATAAATGCCCGAAAAAGCATTATATTTTGTGCAGACTTA
This sequence comes from Protopterus annectens, assembly GCF_019279795.1. NCBI lineage: Eukaryota > Metazoa > Chordata > Ceratodontiformes > Protopteridae > Protopterus > Protopterus annectens. Next base: position 471,359,984 of record NC_056744.1, on the reverse strand, counting down.
GTATTAAAAATAAACGTATGTGTTCACAACTAAAATGTTCCTGTGGCCTTCCCAGATTAAAAAAAAATGTATCTTCATTAAACTAAGTAAATTACAGGTTGGTTTTACAATTAGGTCATCATTTATTTTTATAGTTATGTTTTGTAAGTGGATGTAGATACACATCATTTTGTAACATTATATCTAATTATTTCTGCTATAGTATTTAAAACTGTTTCATTCATGCAAATAACATCAATGTGAACAACTGGTTTTAGAACTGTCTACTATTTATTTTGTGGGAATAGATTTTACAACATCCATATTTCCTCACATTTTTATTTTGGTAGCAAATTTTATTTAACTCTTTCCCCAGGATTCAGTAACCTCTGTGTAGGCTCCATGTAAAGTCTACACTGAGTGCATCTGTGTACACTGCTGTGAAATGCCATAGGTAGCATATACTGCATACTCATGATGTGCAGCATACCTGAGGGAGGTTGCATGGCATGTCCAAGTAAAATTGTCCATGAAACTTCACAGAACAGCATGGATAATAGAGCAATGGTCCGCCCTCATTATACACCAGCAAAAGAGTATGCAGTCCATTCATCCATCCCACACGACTATCAATCCGCAAATCTTCTCCCATCATGTGTCTTTTTATCTTTTTTTCAGTCTTCCTGCATGTTTGCGCGATACACCATGGAGCTTGCAGGTGCTTTTAGGGTATGCTCAGATGAACAACCCATGTATCAGACATGACCTAGACAACTAAAAAATAGAAAGGATGCTTCCAATAAATATAAGTGTGCAATGCTGTGCAACACACAGACCCGGTAAGCAGAGCTGTGTTATGCTCATACATTGGAAGCCATAACAACTAGTAAAACAACATTGATGGTTTCACTACCCTTATAGTGATATGGGTTAAATGTTGGACTAAAGTACAGATGGTATTGGGCTCTAATTGAGAGAATATATATATTTTTTATATGATGGTTTGACATTGCAGCATATCTAAATGCATTGGTAATATAAGAAAATAACTGTGGAATTGTGTTGGAGATGGTTTTTGCCAATATTTTAGAAAAAGGTGCATGCTGCTTAGCATCGCGCAAATATCGGTTTGCTTTTATACATATATTTATGCACTATAGAGTTTGCAAGATAGTAGGTAGCACACGCCATTTTGAAATGTATCAACTTGTACAAAGTGCACACTATCAGTAAGCACAAGTGGTGGGAAACCATGATATTTAAAGGAGAAATACCAGGAGTGAGAATTGCAGTTTATGCATTCAGGTTCAACTTGTGCAGCAATGACTGGAACAGGTGAAGTTGTGCACTTTAGAGAACAGTGCTGGGGTGTCTAGGAGTCCATGATTTTTATTGGGCTCCTGGTTCACGATCTTGGCCAATGTCTCTTGCAAGAGGACTTTACAGGCACCCAATACAAAACAGAAGCCTGAGATAGTTTGGCAAGGGCACTTATCAGTATGACTGGTATTCCCCACACCAATAAACAGTGTCATCACTTCCATGATGACCTATGTAGGAGAAAGAAGGATACCCTTGATCAGTGGATCAGGAATTGCCAGGCGGGGAACACCCCTGTGATGTGTAAGTATGATTTACATATATTACTTAAAAATACTCAAGCTTTGTATGGCAAAAACTGGTATTCATAATATTCATAACTGCTTTTTCTTTTCCATTTTCCACAGCTGCAGAAGAAAGGGCCTTGAATGTGAGGTCTCACACTGGGTGACTGGAGAGGATGAGACAAGCATGTGGTAAGTAAGAATATTTATATAAAGCACTCTTATTGCAACATTAACAGTTATGGATGGATTATTAGCTAAATCATACTTTTTTATGATTTTAAAAATGCATAGCTGTACAGCACCTTTCAATACTACTTACATCTGCTGAAAATCCAGATTTAAGAATTACTGTTTTGCCCTGATCATTGTAGGGTTCATGGTTGTCTGGCAAGTACTTAGTATAGATGTCAATAAATAAATGAGTGTTTAAAAGTTATGTTCACACAAATCCTAGGCAACTTACCATATGTGTAATAGTAACATTTGCAATATGTTCCTAATTATGGGTCCTTGTACACCCCATATGTAATTATATGTCCAGATATTCTGCTCTAAAAGGTGGAGAGGGGTGGTCTGAAATGCAAAGCAACAGTTGCAGAGATACCAGTGACAATGAGTCTATAAAGTATAAAATTAGAGTATTTGTATTATGTTGTATTCCAATGGAACAGTACATTATTACAATAGACACTGCTTGTGGCATCTAATGCCACACTCCCCAAATATAAAAATCATCTGATTACACTACTGTATTAGCTTTTCATCAATAGAAATATAGTACTGTTATGTAATAATCATGATAGCATTTGAAGTGCTGACCTCCAGACATGTGCCTGCAATGGCCTGCTGCCACATGCAAGCAATGTACATGTAGTCCAAGTAATACAGGGATTTATTAGCAGTTGTAATTGTTTATGGTAGACTGTAACAGAAGACAACAAAGTTATACTTGAAATCTTGTTGTATAATGTGTGATGTTGTTAATGTCCTTTTTCCTTCTCATCCCACCCCATATCTTCTTTTTATTATTTATGTATTACTTATTTTAGTATGATTTGTTTATTATAATATTATTTTATTTAATCATATTTTACCTTATTATATCATTTTATTACCTTTTATGTTTTGTTTATGTATTATTTTATCTTGTGTTCAGGTTAATTTTCATCATGTATCATTCTATTTGCATTAATATTATTTAACCCTTTTTATAGTTTTGTTATAATTTATTTCTTTTTGTAAAATCCTTGATTTTGTTTCATGTTATATTAGTGTTGATTCTTGTTTTTTCTTTATGTTATTACTACAGCACAGCAGGCCAGTTCCACTTATGCTCAGTCCATAGGCAGCAGCACCAAAGCTCAGCACTTTTGTCTGCCATCTGGTGGCACCCCATGCTGCCCATGCCCTACATGGACGCTCAGGAAGATCTACCCTAAGGACCACATGTGTGTTCTCCACAGAAGCAGAGGCAGGGAGGGTGTTTACTTCGCCCATGCAAAGTTGCCAGATGTGGTGCATAGGATTGTGCACCAGACTGTGGGCACACACCTATGCCAGATAGGGAACATGCTGTCCATCCTTGTACAGCAGACAGGCCATAGACCAAGACATTGGCCACTGCAGCCACCAGCACAGTGATGTAACAGTGCTGACAGTCCAATGGGTGAGGACTTGAGTCACACTGTTTCTGTACTGATACCCATGGAACTTTGACTGCCCCACTCCCACCCAACAAAGGTGTTCACCCCTCTTGTGTCCTTCAGCAACATTTTTCTTGTCTTATATGTCTTTTCTGTCTGCAAATGCTTCCTCACCTTTCCAACTTGCCTGCCCCAGTCCATGTATGTTACTCCCCCAACATTCCACTCTCTTTTGAAAGAAAAAATAAAAAGGCACCTGTCCCCCCAAAAAATATCTTCCCATACATAGCTCGGCATTTTGCAGATGTGCCTACTTGACACACCTAATGTGGTGCAATTGGCTTCACAATGCAATTATGTTATCAATCCTGTCTCTGGAGGTGACAGTCCAAATACAGCTTAAAATGAGCACATGTGCCCAGTTGTTACTGCTGAATAAATTAATAGCTATGGTTCTTCCCTACACCTTTCCTGCACATTCCTACCTTCCTGTCACTTTGTTTTCTCCCTGCTTGGTCCCAATTTAACCAGTGTCCTAGCACCCCCTTTTCTTTTCTTTAAAGAATTATAGCATGATGGTGCATGATGTGCACCATTGCTAAGCAGTATTAACTGCCAGTAGTTTATGGGAATATATATAAAAATATAGTACACACTTGTAAAAGTTATGATGCTACCATATTTTGAACCCGTTACCAATAGTCCTCCACAATGCATTAACCCATCAAGCCCCAGAGTCAGTTAATGAGAAGCAATATTCTAAAGCATATATAGTCTTCTTCTTCTTTCGGCTTTTTTATAGTTTCCCAATTAAGTGTGTTTGCACAATGCTGCACATCATGCAGTATCACTCAGCAATGTAAACATGCATTATTGTGCAGTTTTCTTCACTCACACCTGTAACACACATGTGAGGATATGTGTAGGGTGTTAGAGTGGAGCACAGATGGCCCGGGGTCATGCATGCATGATTTATATTATTGTGAGATTGCACCTGGCACAATTGAACCCGAGTTGGAACTGCACCTTTCGGAACACACTTTTTTATAGATTTATAGTAGGCACACATTGGTTAACATCACACAAACTAATGTAGTTGTTTTAAAGTGTGTGCAAGATGCTAGGTGGCACACACCATTTCAGATGTATCTCAATGTTTACTTTACTGCAATGGGCTGGAAACACATGGTGTTTCACGTGTTATGCTTTATGGCTTGTTACAGTGTAACTATTTGAACCATCACCCTGCATTGTGTGTTACATCTTACACATTTGTTGTGTCTTATGCAGTGTCTGAGAGCTGGTGTGCATTGTGCACGAATGTACAGAGTGGTAACACAAAACATGGAAGTCAGTATCATAGACTTAAATGCAAAGTAAATTATCACTGTTTTAATACATAGGACCACACAGTAAGTTGCGTATGAGCTAATTTAAAGCATAATTAACTCAAACTGTTAATTGGTGTGTAGCCACACCTATGTATGCACTTGTTGCTTCATTAAGTGTTATGTGGGGTGTGGTCCTTGTTTATCTCATCAGAACAGGATCTCACCTCTTTTTTATGCTCCAGATGGCACCAGGTTTGAAAATAGTATAATGTAATTCTTTCATATTTTTGATTGCATATGTTCTAACAGTTTGCAATGATGTTTTACAGCAACATATTTTTTCCCATTTAAGTGTTTATGCACAAGTTGCACCATTGAGTGGAAAATCTATAGAAAATAAGTGAATAAGCTCTTCTATGTCTTTGCCATCGCTTAGCAAGGATGCTCGTCATGCACCAACATGCAATAATTCTGTAATGAAAAGAAATGAGGAAGATAAGAAAGTGGTGAAATGGAGAGCAAGCAGGGGAAAAAACAAAGTGCCAACAAGATAGGAATGTGCAGGAAGGATGTAGGGAAGAACCAGAGCTGCCCATTTCTTCAACAATAACAGCAAGACACATACACACATTTTAAGCTGTATTTCGACTATCACCTGCAGAGAGAGAGATGGGTGACAACAACATAATTGCATTGTGAAGCAAATTAGACCAAATTAGGTATGTCAAGTGCACACATATACGAAAGGGAGAGCTACGTATGGGATTATATATTTTTTTGAGACAGGTGCCTTTTGTTTTTTTCTTTTTAAAGAGATAGTGGAATGTTGAGAAGGGACATAGGCAAGTCTGGGGCAGTCAAGTTGGGAAGGTGAGGAAGCACTTGCAGACAGACAAGACATACAAGACAAGGGCAAGGTTCTGTGATGGACACAAGTGGGGGATGAACACCTTGGTTGGAGTGGGGGTGGGGACATCACCAGCCTATGGACTTTGTGTTTGCTAACAGTGAGAATCAAGTCTCCATCCAATGGACTGTCATCACTGTCATCTCACTATGCTAATGGCTATTGTGTCTGATGTCTGCCTCTCTTTGTGTTATTAATTATGACAATGGAGAGCAGTGTATCCACTTGGCGTAACTGTGTTCCATTTGTGTGTCATACAATCATATGCACCAAATTTGGCAGTTCAGCTCAGGTGACAAAATCACCCCCCTGCCTCCAACCCCAGAGGGAACTACAGGCCTATCATCTGAGGCAGAACTACCTGAGGGTGCAGGTAGGGCAGGGGCTGTGGGGAGGGTGCTGCCAGACTGCAGCACAGAAGTGCTATGCCTTGGTGCTCTAGCCAGTGGAGAGATTATAGGCATTCCAGGGGGAACTGTCCTACCCTGCCGTGCTAAAGTAAGTAATATGAAATGAAAATACAGTTCAAGAAATGAAATAAAGCCAACACAAAATAATGTACAAAATAACATTTGTATAAAAATACATAAAAGTATTATAATGGAAAATATTATTAGAATCATAATATAATAATGATATAATGAAACAAAATAAAACAAAGAAGAAAATGGATGGGGTAAGAGAAAAAAGAAAAAAAAGAACATTAGCAACTGCACAGATAATATACAAAGCTTTCTACAAATAATAAAATAAAACTCTGTAAAATCATGAAGAGCAGAGTAAATATACAAACAACAACTTCTCTGCTGTAAAAATACCGTACTTTTAAGGAAACAAAATAAGAAAAAATGCAGTCAGAGAGCCAATATTTAGCACTTTCATCCAGTTTAATATGCTGGACTTCATCAGAAATATGACACTATCCATTCAAAATATCAGTATATATAGCTGATAGTATTATTAGAAGTGACATCATGAAATTATCAACCAATGTATAGTATAGTAAGTGAAATTCTGCATAATAAATATAGTACAGTGTCAAATGAATATGCAGAAAGACTCATGTACAGTAAATAAAATTTTGCATAATAAATATTACAGTACAGCACAGAATGAGATAAATATGCAATAGGACTCATGACTATGAAACAGTACAGAGAATAGGACTCATGAATATAGAAAAATACAGAGAATTCATATAAAAAATAAGAATTATAGACGCCATTTCAAGGCACATCTAATATTCAAGTTTTCATTTAACCCTGGGGGTGCTTCTGCATTTAAGAAAAGTAGCCATTTTAATTCTTTACCTTCTAAAAGAGTATTTTTGTCTCCAAAGAAAACAGGAACCTGATCTAAAACAAATAATTTAAACTGTGAGAAAGCAGTACAGGCAAGACTATGTTTGGCCAATGCATTACTGAGATCAGTATTTCTAATAGCAGCAGCATGTTCCTTAATTCTTGTATGAAGTTTACAAATAGTTTTACCAATATAAAATGAAAAGTAAGTTGAGCATACAGCAGCATATACAACAAAAATAGAATTGCAGTCATGATAATGCTGGAAATTAACTGTAAAATTATTATGATGAAACAAGTACGAATAACCTGTAAAGATCCATTTACAGCTATACATTTCCCACAAGAAAACATGCCTATCCTAGATTGTATAATAAGAGGAGACAGTAAAAAAGGTGTATCTATTCTCAAACAGTAAATGTAGAGACTTAATTTTCTTATGCGTAAAAATAAGACAAGCACCTAATTTTAGATTGATCTCCTGGCTAGAGGTCAGGATATCCCAATTGTTAAAGAACACATTTTTGATAGCAGAAGCATCTCTACAAATAGGAATAGGAAATGACGTAAATCTATCAGTTATCTAGTGAGTGTCTTAGTGTGTTCATTAAAACCAGGTGGTGGAAGATCAGGATTAAGCGTAGTGTTATTGACTGAGCAACTAGGAATATTTTTACTCTTAGGTGTAAAACCTTTTAAAATAATAGGTGAAAATCTAGTATGTCTCAAAATATGTTCTACGTGTTACTTATAACAATAACAAATGCTAATAAATACATTTATTACATTGAATACTACCATACTGCTAACACAGACACACTATACTACAGATAAGATTGCATCCAGAAATCATTCATGCTTGCATATCTGGAACATATGAATGTATAATGTTTACATTTGACAGCAGGTCATCTAGAGCACAGGTATAGAGGTCTGCCCTTCCCCGCTATCATTATAAATGCATAACAGTAATCAATGTTAGTGTAGACAACCTAAAACATTATTGCAACGAGCTGCCCTTACATTTGGGGAGTGTATTATCTGAACCATAAGCAGTGACCAGTGCAATATTGTACTTTCACTTTGGAATACAGCATAATGCAATCACTCTTTCCTTTTACACTTTTATAGATACATGTTAACTGTTATAATGATAACAATCTGCAGCTTGCTCTTGGTGTCCCTAGTGCATACATAATGATTTACATTGCAATATTTATGTCAACTGAAACATGTCCTGTATACTTTGGAAGTATAGTTTTCTAAATGACAACGCCTATCTACTCTGTAATACCAGACTTTTTTTATAAACATACTAATGCAAGCCGAGTCTATATTAAGCATCGAAGATGCAAAACTTTGAATGTTCTAATATCGACCCCTATTCAGCGAAAGCTAAAAACATCGAACATACAGAATAGCGAATTTTTTCCTAGGGAAAAATTTGCTGTTCCAAAACACATACACGCAACACAAGTACACCAAACAAACAGCAATCCATACACACATACACCAAAAATCTTACACCTAACCCTATACTAAACTATACACACATCACTAACTATCCACTTACTTTAACCCAAACCCTATCCTTAAGGTCCATCACTATCGCACACTCACCTCACCCGCGCCCTAACCCTAACTCACCTACCCCGCCCTAACCCTCACGTCCACACAATCACACACTTACCTGACCCGCACCTTAACCCTAACTCACCTAACCTGCCCTAACCCTCATGTCCACACAATCGCACACATACCTAACCTGCACCCTAATCCTAACTAACCTAACCCGCACTCAATCGCACACTTACCTGAACCCAGCCCGTAACTTTCCACCACAGCACTGAAAATACTGAAGCAACAGAAATGGACAACCAAATTTTTTCCCTAGGAAAAAAATTAGTTTTTCTGTTGCTTCGATATTTTCAGTTTTCGCTGAATAGGGGTCAATATTAGAATATTCAAAGTTTTGGAACTTTGATGTTTTAATATAGACCCTGCATGTCCACTATTGCATTACATTGGACAAATGCATACTCACAGTGATACAGCTGTTTAGCACACTAAGCTGAATTTACTCTTAATGATAAAATACCAGTACATTTTTTGAAGCATACATACTACTTGCATGTCTCATCCTTCTCAGTCTTCCCTCATAGGCTCGCACATTTGGTATTCTCTCCACATTATCTGTGGGGGAAATATAAACACATTGAGGTCAGCAAAAAGAAAAAGATGGAGCTGCTTTATCATTTACATAGTGCCTGTAAGTGATACTCATACATCTGCGGAGTGCTGTCAGTCCTATATTCATACATCCAACGTTATAGGGTATACCTCTTCCTCATCCTGAGGTCTCGATACTGATTTCTACACTGTTTACCAGTACGGGCGATACTGGTCCGCCACATAACACAAGCACTCAGGTCACTCCACAGCAAGTACAAATATGACTCAGTCATTGTACATGCCGGTGTGAACGACCTGAGACGTAACTCCCTGGACTACATGAAAAGAGACATAGAGGAGCTCTCTGATTATGTAGCCCAGGCCAGTATGACCCTGACCCTGAGCAGCATCTTACCCTCACCAAGAATGATGCCACAGTACAAAGACAAAATGATCGGTTTTAACAATTGGCTTAATTACTGGTGTCATTCTAAGGGGATCCAATGTCTGTCTGCTTGGGATGATATGCTCAACAAGCCACGCTGCTTCACAAGCGATGGCTTGCACCTGTCACCCCTGGGCTTCCGGATATTGGCCAAGGCTCTTGCCACCCCCATAGTGCCTTTTTTAGGCAAGGCTCAAATGACAAACCTACCTCCCTAGAAAACACAAGTGAAAAAAAACTAAGGGTAATGCTGCTCAATGCCAGAAGTCTAAACCTCAAGATGCACGCTCTCGAAGCCCTCCTCAGTATGGAGAACATTGATGTCTGTGCAGTGACTGAAACCTGGTTCAAGGCTCCTGAGAGCACCCAGCACTATCAGGTTTTACCTCATATCATGCTTTCTGGCCCCAAAACTTGGACCGAACCACAAAAGGAGGGGGAGTATCCATATTCATCAAAGATACCCACACCTCCAGGTTAGTGGCAATGCACGAAGCATTGGAGACCATCCAGGTGCAACTAACCATAGGCAAAACTGCCTTACAATTTGTAGCATGCTACAGACCACCCTCTCAAACTCAGGAACCCCACACAGCCTTTCTGAAGACACTGGAGAATATAAATGTCTCTCCAAATACCATCATATTGGGAGACTTCAACTACCCAAACATAGACTGGGAACATTACTCAAGCCCCAACACCCTAGCCCAAAGGTTCCTAGAGTTCATAAACTCAAATGCGATGGAACAGCTAGTCACCATTCCCACAAGAGGAGACAATGCACTAGACCTGATCATCACAAACATGGGGACAAAATGCTCCACACCGGAAGTACATCCCTCATTGGTAAGATCAGACCATAAATTAATCTCACTGGAAATCCACATCCCGCCCCCACCCCTTGCACAAAAGACCACAGTGAAGAACTTCTCAAAAGCCAACTTCACACTTCTTAAGACTGAAGTGGTATCCTTCAAGGCCCCTGGGCCAGTGGAAACCACAACCCACACTGCTGAATCCTTTACAAATGCCTTCTACGGGCACCTTCAAGAACGGATGGATCATGCAATCCCAAATAAAACCAAGACCCATTCCCCCAAAGGCAGGCACCTGGTCTGGTGGACCCCAGCCATAAACAAACTTTACAACAGGAGGAGGAAGTTACTACATGACAGAGCAAAATCCCTAAAAGGGAAGGCATCTCTGATCAGTACTAGCAAAAAACTATGATCACTCATAAAATCATCCAAGGCCAACTTTGAGAGAAAAATCACAAAAGATACAAAAGATAATCACAAGGCTTTCTTTAGCTATGTTAGAAACCTGCTTGGAAACTCCCAGATATGCTCAGAGTTAGTCCAAAATGACACAAAATACACTGAACCCACTGATATTGCCAACATTCTGGCAGACAGGTTCAGTGCAAATTTCTCCTCCCCCTCCCCCCCAAAAGGAGAAATAACTATCCCAGCAGAGTGTAGCCTCCCTAACATCTCAGATGCCCAGGTGAGAGCCGCCCTCTCTAAAGCTAAAAACACAGCATCAATGGGACTGGACGGTGTCCCGGGCTGTGTGCTACATGAACTCCAAGAGGAACTAAACCCACACATAAGGCTGCTGTTTAATCTTAGCCTTACCACAGGATACGTACCCAAAGAGTGGCATACGGCAACAGTGGTCCCACTTCACAAAGGCGGTGCTTCTACAGACTCTGGAAATTACCGCCCCATAAGCTTGACAAGCCTGGTCTGCAAAGCTATGGAGAGGATCATTATGGAACTCATAAGCAAAGACATTGGGGACCTACAGACATTGGATCCTACCCAATTTGGCTTTGTCAAGGGCAGATCCTGCCTTTTGAACTTGGTCGACTTTTTTGAAACAGTCACTAAGGCCATTGATGAGGATAAGGCAGTTCACACAGCCTACCTTGACCTTGCAAAAGCCTTTGACACAATACCCCACTCAGGCATCATTGACAAACTCACCAGCTTAAATGTAAACCCATATGTCACAAGATGGGTTGCAAACTGGCTCAAGGACAGATCCCTCAGGGTCAGAGTTGCTGAAGCTATGTCAGACTCTAAGCCAGTCACAAGTGGTGTCCCACAGGGCTCAATCCTGGGACCCCTCTTGTTCAGCATTTATTTTTCAGAGGTACAGGCAAACATAGGAGGATTGTGGCTGACAAAGTTCGCAGATGACTGCAAACTGGGCGCCATAATTGATACTCCGGCGGACACAAACATCCTTCAGAGAGGCCTCATAGAAACAGATAATTGGTGCCAGAACCATGGCCTTAAGCTAACTGCCAAAAAATGTATAATCATACCCTTTGGGAAAAACAAGGTACCCACAAATTACCACATAGGTGGTAATCCATTAAGTATGGAAGAGGTAATCAGGGACCTAGGGGCCCAGGTTGACAGTAACCTCTCATTTGACACTCACATTGCCAAAGTGGTTAGGAAGACCTTCCATATTGCCCACCTTATCATGAAGGGTTTCACATCTAGATCAAGAGAGGTCATTGTGCCCAGGTACTCTTCTCTTATCAGGCCAATGATTGAGTACAATGCCCCATTTGGGATGTATCTTACCCGACACCTGCAGCAGTTGGAAAGACCCCAAAAGTTCCTCACCAAGAGGATAAAGGGTCTTAAACATATGTCATATGCTGCCCGACTGAAAAAACTCCAGATCTATTCAGTCGCATACCGCCTACTCAGAGGTAATCTGTGCCTGACGTACAAGGCCATATCCAATCCGGAATTAATGGACATGCTCCACCTCAGAAAATCCAAATCCATCAGAGCCACGAGAGCAAGAGACTTAAACCTCAACACAGAAATAAATAGGATGTGCTGGAGGGACAGATTCATAACCCAGAGGCTCCCTACACTCTGGAACAGAATCCCAATCCATGTTAGGCAGAGCCCCTCACTAACTCTATTCAAGAGAAATCTTGACGAGTGGATGGGATATCGCAGGTTTACCCCGGGGGTCATCTCTGTGTCACTACTAGACAGAGGCACAGTAAACTAAACCCTAAATGGGTGTAGTATTCTCATCCTAAGGGGTGGTGAAAGCCACACACACTCTGGCTAGGCTTATAAATGCCCTAGGGCAGATAGCCTAGTACAAACCTATGAACCTATGAACCTAAGACAAATCCCAGGCCAAACTATTCCATGCAACTGATTTGTAATCAGATCCATGATAGTGCTCTTGCAACAGCTGGGGACCATGATCATTCACTAGGAGTCCAGCAAACACTTTGGACTCCTGCAAACCCCACCTTTGAGAACAAAATCTCAGTCCTTCACCCTGAACACCGACCATCTTTAATGCAGATTATCACCCATGTATAATGTGCTTTCCCACCAATTACAGTTATAACAGATACTGAGAATGCAGAATGTTGCGATCTGCAACATTTGAAAATGGTGTGCGCTGCTTACCATCGCTCAAACACAAGCAAAGTGTTTGGGCAAAGCTAATTATGCACAATATGTGAAATAATACAGATATCATTATGAAAACTGCCTCATCCATTGCAATAAGTATTATCAAGGAAATATTAGCTCAACTACTAACAGTTATCATGTAAAGTTGGAACACCATTAAAAAGGACAGGATTCTGCAGTATTGCAACAGTGAACCTCCACTCAGACAGTCCTACAATCAGTTCCCACAACAAGAATGTAGATATATATGTCTAGGATTCATTGCATTGCAAGTCATTACAAGGAAACATTACGAAAATAAAGGTTATATTATTTGTATTTGAATCCAGGACTCTCTGAACTTGTAAGTGACATGTAATGCCTTGCAGCACAGGAAAAGGTACATACCCAGTGGCTACATTTGTTTTCATTGTAAGGTTCATACAGGCTCAGTGTAAGAAAAGGAAACAATAACACGCAGAAAATAAATTCATTTATGATATATATGGTTTCGTTTGTTAGTAGTGGCAGGAGAAGTGTAGTTAAGCAGCATAGAATGGTGGTCTGTAGGATGACGTTGGTGATCAAGAAGAGGAGGAGAAGTGTGAAAGCAGTGCCAAGGATTAAATGGTGGAAGTTAAAAAAAGGGTGATTGTGAAGTGGAGTTTAGGGAAGAGTTAAGACAGGCAATGGGAGGCAGTGGAGAGTTACTGAATAGCTGGGTAACTACAGCAGAACTAGTAAGGGAGACTGCTAGAAAGGTGCTTGGTGTGACATCTGGACAGAGGAAGGAGGACAAGGAGACCTGGTGGTGGAATGAGGAAGTACAGGAGAGTATACAGTGGAAGAGGCTGGCGAGGAAGAAGTGGGATTGTCAAAGAGATGAAGAAAGTAGACATGAGTATAAGGAGATGAGGCGCATGGCAAAGAGAGAGGTGGCGAAAGCTAAGGATAAGGTGTATGGAGAGTTGTATGAGAGATTGGACACTAAAGAGGGAGAAAAGGACCTGTACTGATTGGCTAAACAGAGGGACAGAGCTTTGAAAGATGTGCAGCAAGTAAGGGTGATAAAGGATAGTGAGGGAAAGGTACTCACAAGAGAGGAGAGTGTGTTGAGTGGATGTAAAGAGTATTTTGAGAGGCTGATGAACGAAGAGAATGAGAGAGAGAGAAGGTTAGATGATGTGGGGATAGTGAATCAGGAAGTGAAACAGATTAGCAAGGAGAAAGTATTGACAGCTATGAAGAGGATGAAGAATGGAAAGCCTGTTGGCCCAGATGACATCCCAATGGAAGCATGGAGGTGCTTAGGAGAAATGGCAGTGGAATTTTTAACTAGATTGTTTAATGAAATTTTGGAAAGTCAGAGGATGCCTGACCAGTGGAGAAAAAGTGTTTTGGTACCTATCTTTAAGAATAAGGGTGATGTGCAGAGCTGCAGTAACTACAGAGGGATAAAATTGATCAGTCACAGCTTGAAGTTATGGGAGAGAGTAGTAGAAGCTAGGTTAAGAAGAGACGTGATGATTAGTGATCAGCAGTATGGTTTCATGCCAGGAAAGAGCACTACAGATGTGAAGTTTGCTCTGAGAGTGTTATTGGAGAAGTACAGAGAAGGTCAGGAGTTGCGTTGTGTCTTTGTAGACTTGGAGAAAGCATATGACAGGGTGCCTAGAGAAGAGCTGTGGTATTGTATGAGGAAGTCGGGAGTGACAGAGAAGTATGTAAGAGTGGTACAGGATATGTACAAGGGTAGTGTGACAGTGGTGAGGACTGCACTGGGAGTGACAGATCCGTTTAAGGTGGAGGTGGGATTACATCAAGGATCAGCTCTGAGTCCTTTCTTATTTGCAGTGGTGATGGACAGGTTGACAGATGAGATCAGACAGGAGGCCCTGTGGACTATGATGTTTGCAGATGACATTGTGATCTGCAGTGAGAGTAGGAATCAGGTTGAGGAGACTCTGGAGAGGTGGAGATATGCTCTAGAGATCAGAGGAATGAAGGTCAGCAGGGCTAAGACAAAATATATGTGTGTAAATGAGAGGGAGGGTAGAGGAATGGTGAGGATGTAGGGAGTAGAGTTGGTAAAGGTGGACGAGTTTAAGTACTTGGGATCAACAGTTCAGACTAATGGTGAATGTGGAAGATAGGTGAAGAAGAGAGTACAGGCAGGGTGGAATGGGTGGAGAAGAGTGTCAGGAGTGATTTGTGACAGACGGGTACCAGTAAGAGTGAAAGGGAAGGTCTACAAGAGGGTAGTGAGACCAGCTATGTTATATGGGTTGGAGATAGTGGCATTGACAAAAAGGCAGGAGTCAGAGCTGGATGTGGCAGAGTTAAAGATGTTAAGATTTGCACTCGGTGTGACTAGGAAGGATAGGATTAGGAATAAGTATATTAGAGGGTCAGCTCATGTTGGACAGTTTGGAGACAAAGCAAGAGAGATGAGATTGCGTTGGTTTGGACATGTGTTGAGGAGGGATGATGGGTATATTGGGAAAAAGATGCTAAGGATGGAGCTGCCAGGTCAAAGGAAAAGAGGAAGGCCTAAGATAAGGTTTATGGACGTGGTGAGAGAGGAAATGCAGGCGGTTGGTGTAACAGATGAAGATGCAGAGGATAGGAAGAAATGGAAAGAGATGATCCACTGTGGCGACCCCTAACAGGAAAAGCCAAAAGATGATGATGAGTTTGTTAGTACAAACGGAATATGCCTACAGACGTGCAATCTAGATCAGCATGCAATGTAGATTCAGAGGAATGCATGGTTGCTTTAAAGCTGTTGTTCTGACATATACCACTGTAGCAAGCAGTAACAGTCATTCAGCACACAAGCAACGTCAGCAGGGACTGCACATTTAGTTTGAAGTAGTGCATGTTACATGTGCACGTAGTTAAACGTTTAACATGGAATATAATTCACTTACTCCTTACACAGACTTTTATGATTCCTGTTTTCAAATATACGACACTGTCCTAACTCGCTGTGTTCCTTGGTCAGTCAGCAATCATCTGACCAGTACTGTTGTACTGACTGAGTGTTAAAATAATTCTATAGTATTGCCTTAACAATGTTTAAGGATATTAAGTGGGGATATGTTATCCATTCGCCAAATAAGTAAAGCCATGTTAGCTACCATGAACATGCCATTTTATGGGTGTGGATCTAAGGCATCCACCCCTATGTAAGACTGTGAAATATCCCCCAGAGATCACATCTTGAGCATTTAGGAGGGGGCACATATGAGATTCATGCTAAATGGCAGGTTTGCTAGCACACATGTGGTAGATATGGTAGATGATACACATACTGTTCAACATGCCTTGGCAATTAGAATTTTACATCTCATGGTTATTGTAGACTCTATCCTGTTCCCCATTTCTTGCTGTCATGTGTACATGCCTCCAATGTAAGGCACAAATTAATTAAGGATAATGCAATACATGATACGATTGTAGCATTCCTCTGAATATATACTCAGAAATAATGTTCACATTTGCCATGTTGTAGCATACCATTAGGTGATGTTTTAAAGATCATGGATGGTGATGCCTGTAACACACCAAGCATGCTCCTGCTACTCTGTGAAATGTCCCATTGACTACAAATAGCATTTAAACACATAACTTACTTTCCACTGGGAGGGTTTCCTGCACGTGTCTCTGTCTGTGAGTCAATGCTGGGAGAGTTTGCTTCATTCCTCCAGGGTGTATGTGCCGTAGAAAGATTTCCACCTTCTCTGTGTATGGCTATTGCTAGCAGCAGAAATGTGTTCAGCCTGTATTAGAGACAGATGTATTCAAAAAGCAGCAGGTAATGACAATGTATTTGTGCCTACTTTGTGCCCACAAAATAAAAAAGGAAAAGGAGTCAACATGAATGCTTTTTTATCTTGTGGACTATCTCCTCAGGATTGGTTGATTACCATGCAAGTCAGCTGTGTGTGCTGTAATTAACATCTCTGATTCACAGAGTAGGACACATGCAAGTAATTATTGATGTACGCCATTACAAAAAGGCAAATGCATAGCTGGGTAAACTGATGTGAATGAGAGTACATGATTGCAACTGAGACAGATATTTCTTCATATTTACTATATTTCAACAGACTAATATTGCCCTCCATCAGGCATGTGCTCATCTTGTAACCTAAATAATACCTATGCTGAAATGTAGATAACAAAACAGTGAAGTAACTCTGTATGCATTTGTTAAAATATACTCATTACGTGGCATTCTTTACCAGTAATGTGAGAGATACAGAGGCTGTAGGGTTGGTATAAAGTACAATGATGTGTGCTAACTATGTACACATGCTCAATGGAAAGATCCTTTGATAGTACTTTTAACATTTCCCAATTATTTGCTTAGCATTGTTCCTGACCTTGGTATTTGTCATGTTATGGGGGTTGGTGGCAGAGATGAAGTCCTACTATGGAATAAACTAGAGTGGAATATTATGTTGGCAGACAACATAGTTCGGTATCTTAGTTTCGTAACCACCCTTGCTATTTACTGCACAATGTTGAATCTGTACAGTTTAATCCACTTTTGAATATTGGCAGCCTTACTTTATTTCATAATCTGTATAACAATTTGTACTTATGTGATCCTTATATGTGTTATCACTATTTTGTCTTTCAGTAAATGATATGCCCCAAGACAGAGACCCCCATTCTCTGAGGCCAAAATGAACTGATTATAGACACACTCAGGCAACACCATGAGGTCCTGATGTCAAGAGAGAGGGCAAGAATGGCTGAGCATGTGGAACACTGGGATGACCATGTCCGACATATCAACAAGGTGGGCAGACAGAGTCGCACATATGAGCAGGGGTGTCACAGAGCTACTGACATGATCCATGCAGTGAGGAGGTGTGCTTCTGAAGTGGCACATGATCATAAGGTGGGCCTGCAACAGAAGAACCCTCTCAGCTCCACCAAATAATTCCTGGCAAATATTGTGACTCAGAAAAGCTCCCAGCAGTCCAACTGCCAATATGTCCTTGACGTGGGTGCCACTCCTGTTACTCAAAATGAGCATCCAAGTTGGCTGTGTTACATCATCAGTACAATACATTTGCAGTCAATCTGTAATACTGTAAATAGTTTAAATGTGTGACAGGTTACTTTATTGGTATGGTGGAAGTGACATAGCTGCAGTGTTCTGGTCCTGTAACTGTCACAGAGGGATTCCTGGTACACATCAACACACACAGCATAGCTCCCAGTCACCTTTGTGCCAATAAGTTCTGGATGTGGGTGCCACTCCCACATCACAGGTAGGGCTGCCAGGAATACATTGTTACATCATCATTAAAAGATGTATGCATTTTGTCATAAGTATATATAGTTGTGTCAAGCTGTAGATGTGTTTTTATGGGGTATTTCAGATAGCTGCAGATTTATGCTCATGTAAAGTATGTTAGCCACATTCCTGATAACATTCATTTGAGTGTACATATAGATGAGTAAAATATTAACCCCTCTTGTACATCTAAATGTGTGGTTCTGTTGCCATTATGTCTTCCTTTACTTTTTCTACACTGGTCAGGGATTCAACATGCAAGGGCTGCAGCAGTAGATAAGTGGACTAAATTGTTTATGTGCTATATATATATATATATATATATATATATATATATATATATATATATATATATATATATACACACATACATATATATATATATATATATATATATATATATATATGTGTATATATATATATATATATATATATATATATATATATATATATATATATATATATTCTCTCTCTCTCTCTCTCTCTCTCTCTATATATATATATATATATATATATATGGAGCTTTTCTCCCCGGGCCTCCGCTGAAAATGGACATGTATCCAGTCAGACCATCCCGGTCAACAAATGTAAAATAAATAAATAAATAAATATATATATATAGATATATATATATATATATATATATATATATATATATATATATATATATATATATATATATATTCCAACATAGCTGCTTTACTGTCCTCTCAGGTCTGCAGTATGTATTTAAGTACTGTTTGTATATTTATGTACATGTACATGACATGCAATGCAAAACAGTATTTAAAACTGTTTGTATACCTGCCCCATGCACATTTTGTTCTGAATGTCAAGATTCAGTAATCATCTTGCGGGCCTATATTTAAGATCATAGTAATTAAATGACAGATTACTGTGAAGTCAGTAACGAGAGCAAGCATTAAATTATATGACACAGATCTCACATTCATACTGCATACCCTTCAGATAAGTCATGGTGAAGCAAAACCTTTTACTCCATCAGTTATATATGTTTTTAGGAGCATATTAGGTAACATTTGTCCATATTATTTAGCCTTTGTAAAACAACTATTTATGGCTTTCTCCACACTTTTTACTGTAAGTGGTTGACAGGCTTAAATGTCTGTAATAGTGACAGCAGTGTGTGTGTAAATTGCTGAAAAGTAGTGTGGCTATTAATGTCATCCTGTTTTTTTTTTCACAGGTATACCCTGTGACACCTGATGTCAGTGTCTCATCAGAGTTTGATGAGGTTAAAGTCAGGCACAGTTGGAGGTTGCAGGGGCTAACTCTGACACAGAAGTTGACATCCGGCACCCACACTCATTTTCCCTGGACACAGCCAGTATGCCTACACATACCCAGTCCAATGAGGCTACACATTCCAGAGACTCCAAAGACTCTGTAATAGACTGCCCATACATGTCAAGCAGCGTGCCTCTTTGGCCCTCTTCAAAAGGAACCTTTACGATTGGATGGAAGATAGGAAATTCACCCTGGAGATCACATCAGTCACCCTGCTAGACAGTGGTCCAGGGAAGTAAATATTGTGGGAAGAAATAGCCAGGGAATTGTTTTGGCTAGGCTTGTATAGGCCCTTGGGCCGATAGCCTAACACCAACCTATGAACCTATGAACATATCGGACAGTTGGAGGGTGAGGAGAAGTATGGCTGCCATGGCTTCAGTGCCTGTTGACACTGTCTGTAGCAAAACTGGTGGCATGCTGCCACACAGGTGGATTGATAGGGGTGCTCATCAAAGGCCTGCTATCCCTCCAGCACCTGGTGCAGGTGTGTCTTCATGTGTCAGTTGACATATGTTTAGGGCCATAATGGAGGCACAAGCATGTTCAGAACATCTCTCAAGGAGAATGCTCAGGGTTTATATGCGGCACAGTCTGACATCCGTGACTGTCTCCACTATGTTGTTGATGCACTGGATTGGTTCGATGACACATATAAACAGGATGTGGGCATGAAAGACCACAGAGTAACTGTCATAGAATGCACATTGTCTGTGCTGGAACATCTGCTGGGAGGGAAACATCGACCTCATAGGCATAGGTCAGCAACTACATCAGCTGAGAGCCAACAGACCAATATCCGATCAACCTCCTATAGGGGCAGTACATCCACTGCTACATCAGAGAGCGTGCTGCCCACACCCTGATGTAGCAGGCCATGGGGTCATGGTTCTGGCCATTCCTGTGAAGAGAGAATGTCCAGCAGAAATCAGTAACCCTCAGGTAGCAGCACACCATCGGACCTTGGGCATGGAGGTGCCAGTGCAACTCCTGGCATAGCCATTTCTCATGGTTGGTTACAATGACAATGAACTGTCATCTCTACCATAAATGGCTCACAGCTCTCTGACATACAGACATGTAGGGCTGGCTACTAAAGGTATGTGTCTGATGCACAGAAGGTTTACCTACATTTAATGTGTTTCATATGTCCATTTGTGCTGTTTTCCTGATAATTATAACTGTCAGTTTTATTGTAGTTTGCCAGTTAGACAATTGCTAGCATAATAATTCCACACCCCACAAACCACTCTGTGCAAGTGATGACTGTGCCACATCCCTGTTGTCTACCCTTTGGTTTCAGGGATAGTAAAGGTATGTGTCTGATGCACAGGGTGAATACCTAGATCTAATAATGCATTTTATATGTCTAGTTGCACTATTGTCCTGATTACTGTAACTGTCAGTTATATTGTGGTTAGCCAGTTAGACAGCTGCTAATATTATAATTCCTCTACTTTTTAGATGATGCCTTTGTAAGGCTTGCAAAGTCAGTCAGTAACATGTGTGTCATTAATATATCTAATCTTCTTTTTCAGGATTGTTCAGTGCTAAATTATGTTTTCACATCCAAAGCCAGCCCATTGGCTTCTGAGCTCTGGATTATATGTCAGCACTGCAGACAAAGTTCAAATCAGTAATACACTATAATGTTTTGGTTTTTCATGCACATCACCACAGGCTCAGATGTTAATAAACTGTGACAAGGGTATTGTTCTGATGGTGTTTAGAACTGTAGTCGATGCATCGCAATATGATATGCAATGGCATGTATAATGCATGCCCATGATTCTTACAGAAAGGACCACCTATGTCCAGCATAGAATCAGCAGTGATCCATGGCAGATAACATGTTCATATCACGTCTGCCAGCCTGCGCTCAAACAGGTTTGTGGGTGTGCTCTGCTTGATATACACTGGAATCCTAATGCAGATGAATCACAAGTTTTGAGACATATATGTGTCTACTCAACATGTCCTATGTATGTCATTCTGTACATTGAGGTCCCTGGAACAGGTGGCCGTGGTCCCATATGACTTAAGGATGTGCAGCATATTCATCTCATTTGACCCAAAGACAGCTATGTAATGCTTACATATTCTGCCTCAAAGCTATTATCTGATATTGCATACACTGACAGCTACCTCTTTCTGCCCACAGAAGAGACATGCTGGAGACTCTCTTCTAGAGACTCGCTGATGTTTTATTACTCAGAGCTGTCTAAAGTCTGTCAGCTTCCTGCAGGTATGTGGGACAATACTTATCAAATGGAAGATTATATACATTAATAGGGCTGATGATGGGATGAATATAGAGGACTGATAACATTTTTGTCAATATAATGCCTTTCCTGATTGGATGTAATACAGAAACTGCCTTCCTCCCCAAAGTATACACATTTGCCAGTTGACATATGTTCCAAAGTATATTAATGCATGGCTGGGGAATACAGTACTCTGTTTTTTTTTAAATAAGCAGGAACATATACTAACACAGGATACGGTGATGCATGTTTGTGCAGTTGTTATAACACCCATGGAGGTCTATATTATATTAGCGAATGCACTGAATTGTGAATGCTATATAATTGACCCACAATCCCCAAAAACCCAAATTTTGAACACATGAAACAGCAACTTTTTCCCAGGGGAAAAAAAAACCCTGATCCATAAAAAAAAAAAATATCCAAACACAAAATAAAGTGGGGGGCTTCACCCCCCACACCACCCACTTAAATATACCAACTCCAAGATTTCACCACAGTGGAGGAAATGTCAAAGTTCCAAAAATGGTCCACTGATTTTTTTTCCCTAGGAAAAAAAAATCGCTGTTCTGTGCTTTTGGAATTTTTCCATACCGCATAATGATGTTCGACGAAACAGCATTCACTAAAATAATAGGAACCCCACCCATGGGTTTGTCAGCAGTCATTAGTGGCACAAAGATGTTTTGCCACACATCTTACTTTCTATTGGGCCTTTTAATATGTATACAGAAAACAAAAGAGGAGACAGCACCAACACATCTGTACCACACAGGTGACAGGTCAGCTGCTTGAGGCGAGGTCTCCCACTTTGACTGAGTATTGTTGGTCTATGATCTGATTTGAAACTCACCAGTTAACAGAAGGTGTTATATTCCTCTTGGTTAGTTTCTCAATGAGAAATAATTTTGGATTGTGCTGAAGTGCCTGGCCAAGGTAAGATACAATAAGTGCACAACCTTGTATACGTCTCTCCTCACAGTCTAAATTTCCCACAGTTTTTACAGGTACAAGCTACACATGTTCACATCTAACTGGAACAGATCTACTGTTTGGAGGTCATTTTTGTCCTTTTTGTGTGAGATGCATGCATATTGTTTCCACTGCCTTAAAGCAAACATTGAATACAGTTATGGGAGTATAATTTCATTTGTATATTGCCTATCCTACATTGTGTGGGAAATGGTCACTGTATTCCATTCATTGTGGTCAACAGCAGTACTCAGACTGTGGTTGAATATGGCGCCTAGTGCAGTAGCTCACTGTTGCAGCACATGAAGAACACAGCTTGGAATGTCATCTGGTCTCATGGATTCTGTGCTCCACATATTGGAGTGAGCAGTGATGACTTGCTTTATGTAGATACCACAGCTTGGAGGTGATGATGCAAAAATGTAGTAAGCTTGGTGTTGTGAGGGGGAACACTTTACAGCCACCTGTGTCTGCTAGCAGGTTTGGAATTTACAATGAGTCAGTGTGTGCAATACCATCCAGAATTACTTCAATATACATCTGAGTGATATATTTTATTTTGCAGATGTAAATGATGACTGGCTTATGGTTATGCCTGGAAATGTGTCATAAATTATTACCACAGTTGAGGCTTTTTCATGGTGTCTCATTGTTTAGGGTACACTGAAGTGAGTGGGCTTCCTGGACCATTTTTTTACATGTTGTATTTGTAAACAGCAGCTTCTGTCACTTACTGTAGAATGTAGTAATGACAGACATACACCAGTATGGATTTTATTTCCTGGTGGATCTCTCTTTGAGCATATCAGGTACGTCTGTGCATATACATTTGTGTAGGTTTATAGACAAGGCATCAGGGTGTAACTTACCCCATATGTCAATGTCCTTTGTAGAAACCTGAGCATGGGCATTGAGTATCCCATCCCTTAGGAGTACATAATTATCTTGGATGATGTTTTTGAACCTGAGTCCTCCCTTAGGGAGTTCATTAGATATTCCTAACTCTACACATACTGTTTTATGTTTGGATTAACAGAGCAGGCACTACATATATGACACTACATTGTTCACTCATATAGCTGATGGACAGCTCTGATATATTATAGATCATTGTGGGGTGATGCACTATTTCATTCATGTCATTTCAGTTTGCAAAACCCACTTATGTTTCTGCAAGTGAATGTGTCCTCCTATAATTATCTACATGAGACATTATATGCACTGGTTAAAAAAATCATTCCAACTAGTCTTGCATGGGGGACAGAAGGGTGACTGACAGGTGAGGATCGGTGGTTTGAATCTGTTATCTGCATAGAGAATGCTAAAAGGAAGGGTATATGTGATCTGGGTGGTATTTTCTGGTGAGTAACCTATTCTGTACATTCTGAGGTCTTTCTTAAGGTGAATCTATAATTCTGTCATTGATCGGTAAGTGTTTTAATTGCTGCTTGTTATGTAACAGAATGTATGACAGCTAGCTAGAGCTGTTGAGGATCTGCTCTGCAACATAGCATTCAATGTTATTGGAAAAATAATTGTATTGCCATTTTGGTACATATAAGGGCAAAATGTTAAGGTGGTCTGCACATAAACCACAACAGAGCAAGTAATCCAAGGAAACATTGTTAAAGCTCACACGTGGTCCAGAAATAGTAACCTTCAAACAGAGACTCCTACTGTACACACTTGCGATTTCAATTAAAATAGATGTTATCCTAATTTTTTATTCATTTGGCTACTACAATGATGGGTTGTCACAACATATCATCTGTTTCTGGTTCCTCCTTTCCTCTGCATCCTGTTTTGTCACATCAACCACCTGCATATCCTCGGTAACCACATCCATGAAGCTAATATTAGGCCTTCCTGTTTTCTTCTTGCCTGTCAGCTCCATACTCAGTATCCATCTCCAAATATACCCAGCATCCCTCTTAAGTACATGTCTAAAGCAACTCAATCTCACCTCTCTGGACTTATGCCCAAACTGTACAACCTTGTGCTGATACTGTAGTATATTGATTACTAATCCTGTCCATCATCAGCACACCCAGTGTAAATCCTAACATCTGGAACTCTTCTAGCTCCTGTTATGACTCCTGCATTTTTGTCCATGCCACTGTCTCCATACCAAATAACATAGCTGTTCTCAGTATACTCTTGCATACCTTCCTTTTTAGTGTTATTGGTACCAGTCTGTCATGAATCACTCCTGACACTCTTCAGCACCCACTCCATCATGCATGCACTGTCTTCATCACCTCCTTTCCCCTCTTAGTATTACTGTGAATGGTATCTCCCAAGTAGTTAATATCTCTGCCAACTGTACTTCCTGAAGTCTCACCATTCCTGTATCCTCCCTCTTATTCATATACACATATTATGTCATAGTCCTTATACCATTCATTACTCACCTCTGTATAGCATAGCTCCACCTCTCCAGGGTCTTTGAAACATGTTTTCTGATCACAATATCATCAACAAAATTCATAGTCCATGGAGTCCCTTGTGTGATATCCTGTGTCAACCTATCCATCACCATTGCAAAGAGATGTCATGATGTTTGTGCATAGCATGAAAGGAGTGTCACTGTTGTCTGTCTTATATTGCATGAGGTGCCAGGCCATTGTATGCGCATGGCCTGTTGTGAGCAATTTATTTCCAATAATCTGATATAGCTAATGACATCAGCAGTGTCTGCTAAATACATGACGGCAGTGTACCATAGGCTGTGGCAAAATTATCTATATAACATCCACCAGCAGCTAATAAACACACCCCGAGTTGATTATAGCGAGATTAGAACCACTACCTATTTATACTTACAGACTAGAGAACACAGTACTTAAGGCACGTGCCACGGCACAAGTCTGATTTTAACAGGACTGCAGGTGGTTTTATAGTAGATGACATCAGCAGGCCTTCTGGGGGAAAGGAGGTTGGAGGACTGCTGGACATAAGCATGTTTATTGCAAGCACAAAAGCAATGACAGTTTCCAAGGCAATGTTGAATACACAGTCACAGACTTCATGATGGAGAAAGACAGACACACACAAATTTCGCTGCAGTGAGATTGGAACCTCTACCTATCTAGGTTTACAGACTAGAGAACACAGTACTTAAGGAACACACCATGGCACAAGACTGCAACAGGACTGCAGGCGATCTTATAGTAAATAACATAGCATGTCCTGTGGGGGGACAGAAGGTTGGAGGACTGCTAGACATAAGGTTGTTTTTTTGCAAGCACAAAAAGAAAACAAACACCATGACAGTTTCCAAGGCAGTGTTGGACTCCCACTAATCTTTATGGAGACAAACACACATACACACACACACACACACACACACACACACACACACACACACACACACACACACACACACACACACACACACTATGACAGTGAGAACAAAACCCCTACCTAAGTGCACAGATTAATGAACACAGCTTTTAATGCACGTGCCACTACACAAGTCTAATTTTAACAAGACTGAATGTGAACTTATAGTAGATGACATCATCAAGGAATGTAGGGAACACCAGTGTGGGAGTCCTGCATAGGCACATCACTCCTTTGAATCATCTGAGGCTAGTACACTAACCGTAGTATACTGTTTAGAAGGCATAGCTGTGTAACAGCATGAGTCCCTTATTGAGCAGATTTGGCTATTTTCCTTTGGCAGTGCTAGTCTGTGACCATAATATTATAGCTCTATCCATGAGGGAGCACTCAACATTATTACACCTTTGTTTTGTGTTAGATGTATGTGCTGTAGAATTAAGGAGATCCCATGGTTGTACTGATTGTTGTTGAGGTTGGGTGTGGGAAAACACATTCACTTTAGAAGCTTGAAATACTGAAATATCGAATTTCAGTATCTCAAGCCCATAAAGTTGAATCCTGAGAACAGTGAAAGTTCAGAAGCACGAAATTTAAAACCTTGATACCGGAGGTTTTGAATTTTGCGCTTCTGAGGTTCCGCTGTGGTTATGGATTCAGGTAAGTGTGTGTATGTGTGTTAAGGGTTTTGGGTAGGGGCTGTGGTGTGTGTCAGTGTGTTTTATTGCTGTGATGTGTGTGTGCGAGGAGAATTTAGCTTGTGTGGTGGTGTTTTGTGTATGTTTGTATGTAGTGCAACCTCGGAGTGAGAATATTTAAGTAGGGGGGTATGGGGGGCACAGTCCCCCACAAGGGGAGTGCAGGGGGGCTTGCCCCCCTTCTTTTATGTAGTAGAGAGCTTGTGTTTGTGTGTGGGGAGGGTGGTGTGTGTGTGTGTGTGTGTGTGTGTGTGTGTGTGTGTGTGTGTGTGTGTGTGTGTGCAGTAGTACCATGAAATTCAAAATCTCCAGTGCGTGAGATTTTGAATTTTGCAGTTTTGAGTTTTTGTGCTTTTGCAAATTCGACTTTATGGGCTTGAGATACTAAAAATTCAATATTTCAGTATTTCAAGCTTCTAAAGTGAATCTGAGGAAACACATATGGATGTTTATTACTTGTCTGTACAGATAGTTACACTGTGCCCTCAGTTTGCAATGTTTCCAACTCTTGGAAATATAAAACAGTAAGAACACAGATCTATATATGTGATGTAATAGTTAGCATACCTCTCAACCTCATAGAGCACAAAATCTGCACAAAGCCATAATTAATATGGTGAATGTTGAAATATTGCCCATAAAAACCCACACAGTTGATGGAATAACAGGTTTTGTATTAGCATGCATTTCTAAAGAGTATAACATCCATAAATGAAGCATATGTCATTATTTTCTGACTTAATTCTCAATGATTTAGCAATAATGCTGTATAAACGAACATTTCATGGGGAAAAGACTACAAAATTATGTTAAAATATGGACATCCCTCATTAATCTGGACAGTTTAGAGCTATGATAGTTAGGCATAGTGAAAATGCAATGAGTATTGCACTAAGTATACATGCATGCGTGTTTTACTCTTCTACATGTGTGCATGATGATAAGCAGTGTGCAAATGAGAGGCACATTGTTAACATCTACTCTTCCTATTATATAATGTACACATCTTACTGCAGCCCACTCCTCTCAGTACTCCAGGCCATGATTTCACAATTGCTACTGGCAATCTCTAACTATTATCTGCATATTTCCCTTTTCTGCAGTTTTGTGCTTCACACAATATATTTAAGCATTATTAAAACTGTTTTCAGCACATGATGCATTGAGCAAATGTGTACTAACATATAAAGGTGAAAACATTATGGAACACAGAGTCACAGTCTGTACAAAACACAAATTATAGCAAATCACCTCCAAAACTTCAACTTACATCAGGATTAGAACCCAAAACACCATCAATGCTTCATCAAGCAGGATGGCTTCCTCATCCTTTTGAATACAGAAGCTGCTTTCTAAACTGGGGTCATTCCTCACACACCCACCTTTATAAAAATGGTACACTGCTATCATGTCATGCATGGTATATTGTACAAGTACTTCAGTGAGTACCATTTGGACACAGACCAGTTTGTAGACACAACTCCTGACTACCGTCATAATTATGATTATGACTATACATCTCTCTGTCGAGCGATCCTGTGTTTGTGTTTGGGGGAAACACATTTACTGTTATGATGCAAAGTAGCCTGAAGTCAGAAACTGCAATGGAGTGGAGTCAATTCCTAACTTCTCTTTTGCATGATGTAACAGTATTCAGCTGTGGATGGACTATGTGAGTGTTTCATGTCTGATGCATAACAATTGCATATGGTAACATTGTAGTAATAATTGTGTGTACTCGCATGTTAACTTAAGTTATCTACAAAATCACCACTATATATTTGCATACTGTAACAAGGTAAGTCATATACAGGGATATGTCATAATAGTGTTCAGCACTACAGTCTAGGCTCAGGCCTTACCTTGCATATTCATAAGCTAACACAGCATTTGTTCATGACTGATTCTGTCTAATGTAAACAATACAAGCAGTACACAGCCAAAACAGGTATGGATAAAGGTTGTGTGACTTGCCTGGCATCAATTGTAATATATATATGTGTGAATAGGAGGAAGGTGTTAGACTCTAGGTGGTCAGTGTATGTGCTAAGCATTCTCTCTTAGCCAAAGCAAGAGCATACTGAGTGTGCCTATGTCTACCTACAGGGACAGCAGCTGGGGCTTCCTCCTCCAATTCCTCCTGTGACTGTGGCTGTGGTGACCTAGGCATTGGTGGAGGATGTGTGCCTGTTCCCCTTGCTGATCCTGCTGCAGCTATTTCTGCAGTATCAGATTATGCAGCATAGCACAAACTGTGAAAATTTGTGCACATGTGCTTGGAGTATACTACAAGGCTCCACTGGATATATCTAGGTATTGGAACTGTGACTTCAGAAGCCCAGTACATGCTCTGTGATGTTCCTAGTTTGTGTATGTAGTTCATTATGGCTTTCTTCTGTGGGTGTGTTTACATTTCTGATGGGTGTCACCATCCACATTTCCAGGGTGTAGGCAGCATCCCCAGTAAATTGCCCTGCAGGATATCCCTCCAGCAAACATCTGGTACAGCTGTGATATGTGCCAGATATGGGAGTCATGATAACTACCAGGATTGCCAGCACACATATTCAAGATAATCCCTTGGGGCATTGCATACGACTTGGCAGTTGATGGAGTGGCATCCCTTTCAGTTAATGTAGATTCTACTCTGATCACCAAGTTGTGCCTTGATGTGTACATGAGTGCAGCCTATGGCACCCAGTACTTCAGGGAAGTGAGCTATGTGATAAAAGTGTTGTATATTGTTGGTCCTCTCCTCAGCAACGAGGAGAAAACATACATGTTCACTGGCATGTATAAGCATAGCATCTAGGAAATTGTGGAGTATCCTGAATGCCAATGCCTGTGACACCCCCATCTAGTCCACAGTTGGTCTTTGAAAAGTACCTGTAGCTAATATTCTAAGGGCCACACATACCTTAGTTTCCACTGGGATGGGTTCCCTTCAGTTGGCTCTGGCTCTGAGTTGAGGCCGGCAAAGCTCATCAACTTCTTGTAATGTGTACCTTTCCGCCCTGTAGTGGTCTACAATCTCCAGCTCATGTAGCACCTGGTAGGTCACCCAAGGCCTGAACAATTCTCTCCTTCTTGGCCTAGGCCTATTGTCATCAGCACCAGCAGCACTGACTTCAGTGTTGAGCACATACAAATGTAGAATAGCTTCAACAGCCCTTTATATCAGTTAAAAGTTCCAAATCTCTATACTGCAATGTTGTTGAAGTATTGAGGCAAAATCAAACTATAGGCTATATGCATACTTTATATATTTCTTGATTTGGACCACCATCTGGCATTGGCTGCTTTAAATGACATTCACCTGCTTAGGGTATAATTGACAGGATTTAGAACTCCTACTGCAGTGTGCAGTAGAGTGCAGCTATGCATACTGACATCAAATCATGGAAAATATTTAATGATATCATCCCTGTTGTTATGATTTGTCCACAATACACTAACTATGGATAAATGCACTTCACTTCTATTACCTACAATGCCAGCACAGTATGATTAAAATTTGGTGTAGCCTGTATTTGAACCCATGGCTATCTGCACCCTAGTCCAACAACTAACAGTCATCATCACAAAACAAGAGGGGATTAATTGAGTGTAACCCCACTTATTGAGTTTGCGAGGTGCTCAGAAGTTGTCATCCTTGGAAAACACACACACTGTATAGGAGCTTACACAGAGTGTGCAGCTTTACATGGTCCCTGCTGTTTGTGATTCAATAAATCCACTAATTTTTTACATCAGTTACATAATACCCATGCTGACAGCCTGGAAACTACACAGGTAGTAGCTGTGTAAGCTGAGCAACAGCATGAGTGCACGGATTTAAAGATACAGTTCAGAGTATTACTGTAATTGTTGTGGCAATATATCATACCAAACTTTTTAAGTGCAATTGTATTATTCTTTTTAAAATGTTTTGCGTGTAGTGGGGCATTCCACAAATCTGTGCTAAAATAAAAATTATAATATTTATTGTGATTTCATACATATTTCTGATCCCTTTGGATATCCTAGGCCAGTAAAAACCTGTTTTTACCTTTTAATGGGATTCTGTCCATATTTCATGACTTCTGTATGCCCTTGCTTCCATGTAGGCTCCTGTATGAGGAACATTTTTGTGTGCATTTCGAACACTGACATGGAGCCTACACAGTTGTATGTATGGTTGTTGGATCGCTCAACCATATTGGTTTGCTTCATTAGCATAAAATTCAGCTACTTATGCTGACATTTGCATGCCACAAAACTTTCTTCTGGTGCGCATGAATGCTTGTTCTTGCACAACCCTACATGGAGTTTACTGAATCTAAAACTCGCTGCACTTGTATTCGCATCACACCGAGATGGCATGGAAAAATGACCATGTAAGCTTTATTGAATTTGCACCTCTGTTTAAATTACATCATTGCCTGTTTCAAGGTAAAGTACCAGCTTTAGCTGTACTTTTGTTTCCCAGTTAATGCACAAGTTCAATAGTCAAGCTGTCTGGTGGGTGTGTAATGCACCTTGGGTCCTTAATGCTTTGCACAAGGAAGACAAAAAATTTATGATAATTTGGGGCCACTTCTGCTTTTATTAGGTAGTACTTTATTGATATACATTTTTAAATATCTTAATTTTAATAATTTTAATAACTAAGATTACATTCAGTGACTATTGCAGTGTATATTGGTAAGACATACATCTTCCATCTCATCTCTAAATAGTTAAATGGAAAGAAATATATCAACCCCCTCCATGCACCCCATATATGGCGGTAAATCCTATGTACCTTACAAACCATACACTGCTAGTGCACTCTAAGAATCTATACATTGCCAGTGCATTCTAAACTGTACACTGACACATTTAAACTCTGCATTATTTACTTGTTGACATTATAATGCTGATAAAGTTGTTTTATCTTTGTAGTTCAAGAGCGGCTTCATCTATGTCTTGTCAAGGCTCAATCTGATGAGCACTAGGCTTACAGATTTCAACTTACCAGGAACAAAAAAAAAAAAAAATATGAAGATAATTGTTTTCCAGGGGGCAAATTCCTATGCACCCCTTATCTGGAGGTAAGCTCAATGTACCTCACATACCTATATATTCCAAATATATGGTCATACAACCACAAATAAAACAGAAACAACCAAGACAATGAAAATCAGTGCCAGTGCACTCTAACAAACCAAGCACTGCCAGTGGGCTCAAAGAAACTATACACTGCCAGTGCACTCTAAGAAACTGTAGACTGCTAGTGCATTCTAAGAATGTGAATACTGCCAGTGCAAGCTAAGTAACCATACATATCTAGTGCACTGTAAGAAAACATACACTGCCAGTCCACTCTAAGAAACCATAAACTGCCAGTGCATGATACAAAGCCACACTTTCACTGCCACTACATGCTAAGAAACCATAGAGTGGCAGTGCCCTCAAGAAGCCTCACTGCCAATGTACTCTAAATAGCTGAACACTGCCAGTGCATGCTAAGAAATCATAGACTGCACTGCCAATGCACTCTACGAAGCTGTACACTGCAAGTGCATGCTAAGAAACCATACACTGCCAGTGCATGCTAAGAAACCATACTGAACACTAAGAAACTGTACACTCAGGGTGATCTCCCATGGAAAAACAGAAATCAACAAGTTCATCACTGGGGAGCAGAACTCAACCAAATGGAAACATTGACATATTTTGACAAGGTGTACAGAAGGCTTCTAGAAGAGACCATAGTGAAGCCACATAACTTTGTGGTGTATATATCATAATAAAGTAGAAGTAACAATTAAAAGAAAACCCATCCTCTGTACATTTCTATTAGTATAAATCCAGTCTCTTTTTCAATGTTTTAATACCCTTTAATGTTATCCATTTAACTTAATGGAGTTATTCACAGTTTATATACAGTGGCTGATAGGGTCTTTCTAGACTTGTTTACTATGGCCTCTATTGTACAGCTTGTTAGGAAGTTGGCTAAATGTAAATATCTATGACTGGGAGTGAACAAATATTTCCTTATTAAGTCACAACTGATCACACCCTGGTCCCTGCAAGGGTCAATTCAGTTCAACATCTTTAAGTTCAGTTGAAAATTAGTCCAGCTACGATAAGGCACATGCGTGTGTCTGTGTTTGTGTGTATGTCTATGTGAATGCATGCATATGTGCGTGTGTGTGTGTGTGTGTGCGCACCCGTGTGTGTGTGCTTGTGTGTGTGTGTGTGTGTGTGTGTGTGTGTGTGTGTGTGTGTGTGTGTGTGTGTGCACACCCGCGCACATGTGTGTCTGTCTGTCTGCCTTTCTGACGACCTGTGTGTTAGTGTTACTTGAATTAATATTTCATGAAGGCTTAGCAGAATTCTGTTTGTAAGTCTGGACAAACCACAACAAGCACATCTCATGGAAAGAAATGTAGTTTAAAGTATCAGAGATAAAGCACAGTATCACATAAATACACACATACGTACATACATATACATATATTTCAAGTATAAACAATAATGCTGTTCCAGCCTGCCAGTACACTAAAACAGCCATCCACATAATGTGTCCATGATGTTCTTAAAAATATCTTAACTAGCTATTGCATTAATATAAATTGGTAGCCTATTACAAGTATGAACTACTCTCTCAGAGAAAAAAATGAATACATTCTCACTTCTCTATAATCTCTTACACAGATTATCTAATGATTCTCTACTACTCTTTGACAACTCCAAGCATTCCCAGAGGTAGGTGTTGAGTATTGATGAAAGGTTTACAAGATAAGTGTCCATCACTAAGGATAAAAAGTTCAGTGTTGCTAAAACATCTCCCCAACAGAAGCAGTCACTGGCATGACCCTCTCGGATCCCCTTAAGGTCTACACTTGCCCCAGGTTTGGGTCAGGAAATGTCTGGGGATTAAAAGGAGGAGCTGGTAAACCTATCAATGGGTGGGGACTCTGGGACAGATGGAAAGTATGGCTCAAAAAGGGGAGAGTATAGTGTTGTCTCAGTTCACTGCAGATCATCTGTGACCTCTCTCATATGCAATTTTGCGCACCCCAATGTTTCCCATATGTGATGCCTTTAGAGAAATAGATCCTGGTTCTTTAAAAAAACAAAAAAAAAGGGTAATCATGAAGTTTCTCATATATTTTGTTCCTTCCTGTGCAACTGCATGTGCTTTTATTTATTTTTTTATCAGTAATACTATCATTCAAGCACAGAATCTATTCATACCTTGCTGTACCTTGTTACATGTTACATGCCACAATAGTCAGAAAGGCTTAGCATGAAGCATAAGCTGTATCTCACAAGGTTATCACATTGATCTAAGCCTTTCTAATTCATAGACCACTCTACTGCTAAGGTTTTCTCCTTGTCGGGGCCCCAAAATGGATGTGATCTCTCAGGTGAAGCTACATGCTAATGTGGCAATCTGTGGAGTGGCTGATGTTAATTAGAAATGTGCTTTCCCTTCAAAAATATCTGTGGATCCCAATTTTCTCATCTGTGCAATTCAGACAAATTATTCGCCTGAAGAAACCTTTATTCCAGGAAAAAAAATTAACACTGGCTAAAGACAATGGTCATCCATTCATTCCTGTGAGTAGGGGCATGAATAAGATTTCTTGAATGTTTGCGTGTGTGTTTGTGTGTGTGTGTGTGTGTATGTGTGTGTGTGTGTGTGTGTGTGTGTGTGTGTGTGTGTGTGTGTGTGTGTACAGTAGTATGTGTTTTTCTAAGAGTGTGGGGGCTTGTTTTTGAATGAGTGGTTGCGTGTGCAAAATGCTAAAGCTGTGGCAAAAAGTATCATTGTTTCACACATCTACATCAATGTTCCTTTTTTTCAAAATCTACTAATCATTGTTCTAGTCTTTGAGAATTAATCAATTTCTCCCACCTAAGCAGTAAAAAAGTCCCAACAAACCACCTAAGCAGTAAAAAAGTCCCAACAAACCAGGCAGAAAAATGTTGTAATGTTGTAATGCTGAAATTAAATGGGTGTGCACAGCCAACAGTTGTAAAAATGCACCAACGTTTTAATGCAAAACACAAAGAGACGAAGATACGGGAGCGCTTTCATGGTATTACCTTACCGCTTCATCAGACTATTGATCTGGGCTCTATTGATCGGGATAGAGCACTGATCCATTTGGTCCTTTTACTGGCTCAGCCTAGACAAACTGAGTACAAAGTACTACTACACAGAAAAATAATTTATGATGCCGATGAAGAGTACAAATTCAATAGTAAGCATGCAAAACATTGTAACAACATTGCAGAAAGCTGTTTAACAATGTATCTATCTAATATTGAGGTGGGTGCAATTTTATTTACAGCATTAGTATTGGTTAATTTGGGTTATCATGATGGTATGATGAGGTTGTTCATGGAGAATGGGTAGCCCAGAGAGAGAAGTACAACAGAGGGAAGGGGTTAATGTGAAAGGGAAGATGTAGAAAGTGGGATGGAGAGATGGTGTGGAAGAGGGTGCAGCATATAAAGAGGATACAGAGATGGGGTAATCTAGCATAAACATCTTGGTGTTAAGTTATGAGGCAAATGTAGGGAGATAGGGCTGAGAGTGCATAGTGGAGTGCTTGAGTAATGTAATGCCTTATGAAGAAACAGATGTAAGCATATAAACAAAATACCCTAAAGGCTGTAACTGCATAACTGTCTATACATTTGTTTGTGTGCTGCAGCTGATATGGTTAAATGCAAAATATCTTGCAATTATTATGTGCAAAATGAAAATAAGTTACTTGGGACACTGATCTTTTATTATCCGATTCCAGTCTATTTTATCTGACTCTAGCAGACATCTATGCTCTGAGAAGCTATACTTGCTGTCTAGCCATTTATGCAATGTCTAGGTTTAGCTTTAAGTCTGCAACTT
This sequence comes from Protopterus annectens, assembly GCF_019279795.1. Lineage (NCBI taxonomy): Eukaryota > Metazoa > Chordata > Ceratodontiformes > Protopteridae > Protopterus > Protopterus annectens. The sequence goes on along the minus strand of NC_056744.1, from coordinate 471,324,368 downwards.
GTATTACCTGACGCACTTTAAACAGTACACTTAAATGCTTTCCACAGCTTTCTGTAAAGAAAACCCATTTACTATGTCTAGACAAGTAAAATGCTTGACTTAGCATCTGAGATTAGACATCAAATCAAGAGCTGTAGTCACTAAATGAGCTGTCTGTGCAATATACTTGCTTACGAGATGTAAATCAATTACTAAATGTTATAGTCCACCTTTCTTTTTGGCAGGAGAACTTGAACTGAAACATGATGAATTACCTTTCAGGACTACTCCTTCCTTTTCCCACTCACCTTGTCACATATATTAGTTGACATTAGCAGAGATTTTATGCTGTCCCTGAAATGGTAGTAATTTTCCAGATTCTACCTGCATCATTTTTCTAACTAGACCAGAATCATTATTTTTTTTTCCAGTTCAGATGTTCTCTGATTTCAGCTCACTAGTGTTTCCCAGTAGATCTGGTGCTAGAAAATATTTTATTTTTTCCACCTTTCTGCTCTGTAAAGGCATTTTAGAAGTTGCAGGGTATATCATTGTAAATAAATACAGAGAAAAATCATTATGTAGACATGAATTAATCAATTCTACCACTATTAAAAGTTTCTCAGGGCATTCATTTTCAGGATAGTAAGGGAAGAGTGTGGATGTATCCAAAAATGGTGTTAAAATCCTCTGCCTACCCTTCACTATATTACTTTTATTGATTAACAGAAATTTATAAATCCCTCTAAGTGGCTACATTTCCAGTGTTATATTCTTATATTTGGGTAATTTATATCCTCTGACTGATACTACTGCCCAATGTTATTAAAACTCAATTTCCAAGATTAATTTTGTTTGAACCTTTTGCCTCTTTTTCTCTTTTTCTCCTCATCTGGTGCTGTTCCCTTTTGCCTAACACAAGAGAAAATGAAATAAAAACACTTTGTGATATTTCTCTTTACCTGATTGCAATAGTTATCACGTTCACTGCACATAATAAATCCACAGCTTTTTTTGACACCTTCAGCTTTATTGCTGAAGCTAAACCTTCAACTCATTGTATATATAAAAAAAACAAAAACAACTTGAACTCGTATACAAAAAAGAAAAAAAAAATGTTCTGAAATTCATTTGTAGTCTTTGTGGGTTAGGTTATCATGTTCTTTCTTGTGGACTAAGCACCAAGGTATGTAGAAAGGGTATGCTGATTCTGTTATAATATCTTGTTTGGAAATATTAAATATGTCTAGCATTTTCGTCTCAAGTATCCTGTGCCCAGTATAAACTTAAATTACTGCTTCTATCAGCATCTATTATACCAATAACCAATGATGTTGATGTAGTATATTGAATATTTACCCATGGTTGGTGTGGTTTAATCACAAGGTCAAATCCTGAGTGATTAAATAAAGCCAACCATGGGTAAATCTTCAATATACCACACCGCAGAGTCAGTTATTGCTATTATACAATGACATTATTTAAGAAAAAAAATACTTACTTTTCTTAAGTAATGTCTTTGTATAATGCCACCATAGTGCCCTTCTTTGTTTTTCCAGTATCCTGGGACTTGTCTGATGTACTGCGCATGCATATGGGACTTGCATTCCCACACATACACAGTACATCAGTGCTGTGCAAAGGAAGCAACAGAGAAAGGAAGATCTCCATTGCCTTTTTTTTTCTTTTTTTTTTTATAAAAGAAAAAAAGAAACTAGGATACTTTTAACATTTGGGAGAGCTGGGACAGAAAAAATAAAATGATAATCGGGTATGCTGCTTTAGTTTTGCAGAATGTACCTGATTATCCTCTTATTTTTCTGTGCGCCATTATCCCTCATTTGTTTGAGGTGTTTGGTTTTGTAAATTTATTCAAAAAAAGAAAGAAAGTAAAAAATACTATTAGATATACTATTTTAGTCTAGCTGGACATGTGTCCATTTTCAGTAGAGGCCCAGGGAGAAAAGCTCCAAGATAAACTAAGTGAAAAACTTAAAAATCATTTTAACATAGGACTAGGGGAAGAATAAGACATATTAAGATATACATTGCAAATTACAAACTAAAACCTTGGAAGGATAAAAAGTAATAAGATAACTATGTAGCTGCATACATTATATACTATGCTTCTAGCAGGTTATAATGTAAAAATCAGAGAGGACAAAGCAAAGAGCTTTAGTGCTAGAATATTATAACAAAACAGTGTGAAATGCAGGTAATTATACAATAAAGAAGGACAAGTGATGAAAGAGTAATTATGTAAAATGTGCAACTAGAGTATAGAAGAAAGAAAATCTTCTGTAAAGAGAATTTAGAGAGACAGAGGATAGTATGGCTAGGGAGAGAAACTTTGTGTAATAGTAAAGAACTTTGTTTACTAGAAAAGAAAATGGGTAGGATTCACAAAGCCTCCGTGTAAGAGTTATAACTCATACACGGAGGCTGCAGTTAAATGGAGTGATGTCAGCATGCTCTGCATATGAATGAGAGCATGCTGAATCACACTTAAGGCCAACACGGTCCGTGTAAGACAGTAGGTGCGTGTCCGTAGGCCGAGCCCTGTAAGTGGACACGCCTCCAGAAGAGGAAAAGTACCCAAAGTAAACACCCACGACAGAGTCCACGGAAATGTGAATAAACAGAACATAATACATGCCCCCACAGACTATGAACAGAAAACATATAAATAAACATGTTTTATATATTTTTTAAATTGTAAAAATGTTTAACCGTGAGTGCGCTTGTTTGCGCGGGCGTGCCCGTAGCGCAGCTACAGTTAGCAGTCAGTGGGAAAGCATATAAGAACTAAATATGCAAAATAAGCCAGGAAGCAATAGCGTAGCGGTAGAGATGTTGGCTGAAGAGCAGGCAGTCATGGTTCGAGCCCCCACAACACCAAATTTTTTTGTTTTTGCAAAATAAGCAGGAAACAAGTCCCTGACAAATATGTACACATAAAACCACAATTTATGTAAAATGTAATGAAATAGCCCATTTATATTAAAGACATGTGAGGTAACAAAAGAATAAAAAATGCCAGATGTGCTCATAGCTGAGCTACAGTTTAACAGAGTGAGTGCATCTGCCCGTAGATGAGCAGTGGTTTAACTGGTGCAAAATGAGTGCCCGTAGCTGAGCAGTGGTCTAACATGCTAAATCTATGTGCCCCTAACTGAGCTGAGCATAATATGCATGCCGATAGCCAAATGAGGCTTAAACCAGCGTACCCCGTTTGCGCGGAGCTGCACACCGCGCAAACAATCTAACCGACGGGCAACGTTGAGCAAGCCGTATCAAAACTGCCTTTACACAGACACACCCCTCAGCATGTCTAGACAGTCATGAAAAATAAAAAGCAGTGGCCAGGTTCGAACGCAGGATACTATACACCATAGTCAAGGTACAGAACCACTAAGCCATGACAGCAGTACCTAGAAATACAATAATAGCTAATATATAGGAATGAATACAAACTACAGCATGACAATGCAGGTTTACTGAAGTTGATACAATTCCAAAATGGCCAATCACAGATATGTGCGGGAAAAATGGACTATATAAGCCCCATAGGCGGGAATACACAACATAAACGATTGTAGAACTGACCTGCAGGCAAAATGACAGGAGTAGGAGAGGGTAGTTGCTTCCAAGCACAGAGGTGGGGTGTTGAGGAGTCCAGGTACATGGTCTGGCTCCTAGTCCATAATCATGAGGCCCAACTCATGCAGGGCCAGGTTCTCTGGGGAGCATACAGGGCCAAGGCGTGGGACCGGTTGGCTCATGATCTCACCAGTGCCACAGGGATTCCAAGGACTGGTGAGCAGGTCCGTCACCACCATGCAGACCTGAAGAGACGCAAGCAGGACCAACTGAACCTTTGGATCCAGGAGGCCCGGCAAACACCCAACGCCCCACTACTGAGTAAGTAACATTTAATTATGTATGTAAGAAATTAAACTAGCTGATGTTATGGAGATGTGTATTCCAATATTACTTCATTTATATTACAGCTGCAGGTGTCCTTTCTGTGAACCGCAGAGCCTATGGCGATAGGCTGGTGCGGTTGCGCCACCAGGCAGGTCAGTAATCCACTACCAGTAACCGTAAAGAAATATAAAAGTATGACAGTCAACAAAAGAGTGCAGTGTAGTCAGTAAGGAATAAAATCTGCAAGTAACAGTGTGAAAGTGTCTGCAAGTCATGCTTGATTACAAAAGTGTATTTCAGCCTGTAAGTTAAACCGAAAAATGAAACTGTCTGACATATATTCAGAAATAAAAATGCCCTACCTGTAAGAAAATAGTACACAACCTGCAGCAGGCTGAGAAGTATAGCTGCAGAAGATGATGAAATCACATGTGTGAAATATATCCCTGTGGAAATACTGAAACATGACAGAAGTGAGACTGCTGGAAAGGATTGTAATAACTACAGGTAAAACATGTCAATAAAGCTTAGAAGGAAGTACCATCCTGAATAGTAAAATGAAAGCATGTGAGAGAGTGTGAGAAAGTGTCATGAATCCAGCAATACAGTAGTAATAACCCCTGAATAAAGTATACTGCAGTCAAGACAGAATGAAATGCATGTGAGATTCAAAACCAAACAGCGAAATCTGTTCAAAGTGTTGCTGCATGTGGAATGTGTATCCCAAAATCTGGATATGTTGCTCTCAGCCTGAAATATGCAGATAGGATGATTGTCTGATATACCAAACATCCACATTGTCTAAAGCTATATAAAGCAAATGTAGCAAGATGATGTAGCTGAACAAAGCTAGATATGAATGTGTATGAAGAACACTAAAATGTATATTGATGTTGCAGTAACAGTCCTATCACCAAGTTGAAATAATTATCATATAGGAAACTGTAGTTAGAACAGTAGTGTGTATATAACTGTAGCTATTAGAAATGTACAGCATATGTATTGTTATTCGAAGGTGTTAATATTACTTTCTTTACCCCACCCTATAACCACATATAACCCATTCCACGTGACAATGGTATGTGCAATCACAATTAACACCCCTGGACGTTTGTCCTGTTGGGTCATATATATCTGCATGTCTGTTGATGCATCTGCCCTGTTCATACATCCGCACCTGATGGCCTGTTGCCATCAATTAACCCTGCATGTTGTTGGACTGTATATTTCTGTTCAAATTATGCATGTGTTATGCACGCTGTTCAATGGTGTGAATATCTGGGTGTTTGGTTAATGGGAATACTAATGCATGTTGTTACAACTAATTGTGAATGGTATTATATGTCACTAACCCAAACTGTCATGACATAATGCAAAACATAGGATGACAGGGAAGGTGGGTTCCAGCAGACCCACCTCTCCCACCTCAGCTGGCGAGTGCACCTGGTGCCAAGTCTGGACCCTCCTCCAGTGGCCCTGTGCCACCTGCGGGTGGAAGCACTGCAGGGGATGGGGCTCTCCCCCCCTCTGCAAGTGTGGCCGGAGGAGAACCACCACTCACCCTCCGTAGCGTCTGGACTGTGGTGCGTAGGGAGATTCGGGACACTGTTCTTGAGCCCCTATGCCAGCTCGAGGCATGGGTGGAGCAACTAACGGGCATGCCTGTTGCCTCGCCTACACAGCCCCCAGCACAGCCCTGTCCTGGGCAGTGAAGGAACTGTGGCAACTGCCTATGGGTGGGGATATCAGTTCCACTGTTGCCATCTGTGGGCTCAAGGGCTCTGGATATCCAAACATCCATCCCCGTCAATTGTGTAACCCCCCCACACGTGTCATACACCGCCCCTGTATGCGTCTTGTTTGTCTTGTATGTTTACCTACCCAACCTACCTCCCCAGCTGTACCGACTTCCTTCACCTGACATACCACTCTCACCTGAAAAAAAAAGGGCACTCTGTACCCACAAAAAAATTACGCCCCATACATAGCTGCCCATTCTGCACACATGTCTGCTGGACATGGAACCTATCAATTACAATTGGCTGTAAAACAAGTATTATTGTTGTCCTGACACCTCTCTCAGGGGTGGAAGGTTTCAAATGTCACACCAAATTACATACATATGCACAGCTGTTGCTGATGAAGAAATGGGCAGCTATGGGCCTTACCTACATCCCTCCTGCACATCCCAAGCTTGTTTCCCTACTGTCTTACCCTCTTTGTGACCCCTTTTTCACCACTTTCCTGTCTCCCCATTTTCTTTTCTTTCAAAGAAAATAGCGCGGGTGTGCGCCAGAGTAAGCACCGTTAAGCGGTTGTAAGCGGGTGTGCGCGTGTGTGCGCAGAGCTAACCACCAGTGCGCATGCGTGAGCTCCGCGCAAACCAGCGCTAACCTGGTTACAACTGCTTAAAAGTGCCTTAGTCACTTTGATTGACAGGTCCTGTACTCAGTTCAAAAGAAAAATAAAATCCCACTGTCAGTCCCGAACCCAGGACCTTGGAAACACTAGTCTGCACGACCTACCACTAAGCCATGACTCTTATACAAAAACATTGTGCTAAAATAAATATAACATGTAATAGTAGGGATGAATGTAAAGGGAATATAGGATGTGTAGTACACAAAGCATGTCATTTAAAATTACTGTCAAAACTACTGGATTTCCATAATAGTAGTGTGTGAACAGAAACAGCCATGCTAGTTGGTAGCTTGTAGATAATAAGGTCAGTTAAAGTACATAGATATATGTATGCATATGTACATATATATATATATATAAATATATATCTATATATAGTTGTAGGAGTCAATGTGCATACACACTTGCTACAGAGAACATGAGAGAGGAATGGAGAATTGTGAATATACAACACAGCCTGAAGCATGAGGGAGATACTAACCTTTACACTCACAGAACACTGTCCACAGCATACCAGCATGGTCCCCTCCTTCACAATCTGAAAGGGCAACGCCTATCCCACATACCCTTTTATAGCACTGACCTGTAATCACAGTGAGAACTGCAATCAGTACACAACTGGCTGTATGCAATTAGCAAATGCTGGCTTACAATTGGTGCAGAGGCCATCACATGGACCTATGCAGATACCTACAAAAGCATCCAGTGCTAACACTCCCCACATGCAATACATTCATTGCATTGTCTGTAAGCAGACAGAGGGAGAGCAAGAAGTGAGAGAGAGAGAGAGAGAGAGAGAGAGCAAAAAAATAAATAAAAAATCAGACATTGTGACTCTGTCACCCGAAGCTGTCAGCACTGACAGTAGCAGCAGCAAGCAGAAGCTGTGGTAATGCAACCAGCTGTGACAAACAGAGGTAATGCAAAGTAGCAGGTTAATAGTGTGCATACTGTGAACCCTCCAAATGTGTCATAGTTCTGTATCCATAGGTATGTCCATGTGATATGTTGTTTGTACGTTGTTCCACCAAAAGGGGATGACCATACATCACATGTCAATCAGTCATAGGCCAGGATCCTGGCAGCATTTGTCTGTGCGTTGGCCCAGCAATGGCTGTAGTGACTGCTTTGAAAGGTCAGCCAGGTTCAAAAGTCAGGATCAGCCCATCCCAAAGGCACACTGTCTGGGAACAAGTGTCTGCAGGTACCCGATGTCACTGCATATGCATCCCATACTGCATAATTCCATAGCTTAGCAGACCAAGCCCGTTATGCATATGATGTGGTAATTCCCAGGGTCAGTCGAGGTGCCCCCTTAGTGGTGTGGGACTACTGTTGCTGTATGCCACTGTCCAGGTACATATCCTGTAGTACGGCCAAGATAAACTATCAGTGTTATATGCGGTGGTATGTCCTCTCGGAGTGCCGGTAGCACACATCCAGGGGTACCATGAGGTCACAGTGATGCTGTGTGTTCTCCTCTGCTGAGGGCGGCCCTCACCTGGACATGTGAGATGATAGGGAGGTTACATCAAGCTGGGATAAATATTTTAAAGGTGGGGGAGAAGGAGGGGGGATATGTGCACCAAACATGTCTGCAGGATTGTTGCCAATATCATTGTGTTTGGTGAATGTTAAGTAGGTGTGGATTAACACAGAGCATATCTGAGGCATGTGGTCCATATGTGTAACATAACTGAAGAATGCCTTGTGGTCATCCATAGTGTTTGTGTCCATTTCCCCTCCCAGAGTAGGCCGTGGCTGTTGTTATGACAGACCGTAGCATAGTATCAGTGCTGACCACAGATGCCTTCCCTTAATGTGAATGTGCTCTGTCCTGCAGTAGCCTCCTGCTATTGTTATACAATCTGCCTCTGTCTGGGGTCCACCGGACAGGATGCCTAACCTTTGTGCATAGGGTCTGGGTTAGACATCTGTGTGCAAGTTCCATGCAATCCATGGCATGTCCGTGGTAAGCATTTGCAAAGGGGTCAGCAGTGTGGCTTGTGGCTTCCACTGGCCCAGTGTGCTGCATGGATACCATCTCAGTCCCAGCAAGTGAATAACTGTCTAATCACATACATATCAAAGTAGTCTACTGTGCTGGTGGTGGCGGTGGGATATGTATATCCAGGCCGAGTAACGTCTGTCCACATCACAGTAGTGGACAGTGTCCCACATACAGTACCTTGGGATGAACCCCCAGAGTGAGGTTGTGCACTGCACCTGTCAGTGTGTGCCGACCGATGGGGCATGCTACTATGTTGTGTGGAATGTGGCAGGTATTGTTGCACAGGTGTTGGCTGAGCACTGATATCTGGCCATGTACCTGTGTATCCACCACGACACACACACATGCAACATATGGGAGTAGTAGTATATCACTACACTTGAGTATCATGTATAGTATATGTGCCATATATTGCTGACATGATCTGCTGATATCCTGTCTATGTTCTCTTCGAGGGAGATGGCGTGACAGCGTAACCCCGCCTACTCTGTGGCGGAAGATGAGGAGATCCACCAGAGCCTGGTGCGGGAGTATGACATCCTGTTTTCCCACACCAGTCAGAATTAGCAGGAGAGTGCCGCACTGTGGCAAGACCTTGTCCGTAGGGTAAATGATATTGGCACGCATAACAGGACATATGAGCAGGTACAACATCACTGCAGTGATTTAATCCGAAGTGTCCAGCAGCATGCATCGGATATCCACAGGCAACAGGTCACCACAGGAGGTGGGGTGGCCACACATCCCCCCCTCACCAGACTTGAGGGGCTACTCCTAAGTGTTGTGGCTCCAGCCCCGGAACACCAACAGCAGTGCACCTGCATTATGATGGAGGCTGGTTCCACACAGCAGCACGACATGGAGCGTGCAGGTAATATGCCATATGTACACCTGACTGTTCTGTACACTGTATCATATGCAATATCAATGGCACAGTTGTGCCCACTGACATTAATCTCATCATTTCTGCAGGTCCCTCCAGGGTTACAGCAAGACAGGCCATCCATGCTGGTGAGTGTTTTTAACATAACCTATAACAGTCCTGATAATGCTAGTAACAGTAATGTAACTCAGTAGTGCTCTGTGTGTATACTGCAGGGTGTGCATGTGTGCAGGTGTGCCTGTGCCCATGTGTGCATGTGTGCATGTGTGCAGGTGTGCCTGTGTCCACGTGTGCATCTGTGCATGTGTGCCTGTGTCCACGTGTGCATGTGTGCATGTGTCCACATGTGCATGTGTGCATGTGTGCATGTGTACACGTGGCCACGTGTGCATGTGTGCATGTGCCCATGTGTGCATGTGACCATGTGTGCATGTGTGCATGTGTGCATGTGTGCCTGTGTGCATGTGTGCATGTGTGCATGTGTGCCTGTGTGCATGTGTCCATGTGTGCATGTGTGCATGTGTGTATAAGTGCATCACTGGTAACAATGTCTGGAGACTGTAAACTGTGTTTCCTGTCTTCATCCCACAGGTTCTGGGGCTGCTCTGGTGACCTGCAGCAGGGAACCTGAATCCTGTGCCACGGCTACTGGTAATGATGATATTTGTGTAATGGTACAGGAAGGTGTGTCAGGGTCTGCCATTGGTCAGCCAATTGACAGTACACAGCTGTAAACCCCATCATTGCGCACAGTCATCCTGCCTGTACATCCTTTGTCACCATTGTCCCTAGGTGATGCACAGGATACAGTGGGCATAGACCAGGGTAATGTGGTACCTGTGGCACATGCATCCCCACACAGCAGCCATGGGCAGGGTCCACCGATGGTACCACACAGACAGTTGCCCATGGGTTCTCGTGAGAGCATCCATGGGCGTACTGCCTCTGGCCGACGTGCCCAAAGAGGTCTGTCAACCTCAGCTATGTTTCGGACTGTCATGCAGGCACAGTCACATATGGAAAGGTACACCAGACAGGGTCTGAGGGAGCTCAGAGCATGTCGCATAGCCATGACAGACAGTATGCGTGACATTGCGGATGCTATCCGTAACTTCACCGATGTCATAGACAGACATTGTGGGGACATATTACAGCAGTTCCACAACCAGATGTCCATGAGCCAGGGCAATGGTGGGCGTTTGCCGTGTCGACGTGGCCGTATGCTGGCAGCAGCAGCAGCTGGCAGTCGGCGCGGACGACAACAGGCTCACTCACTCCCCCATAGTGCCAGCAGCAGCCCCAGCAATGCTGGGTCTGTGCTGTCATTGGAACGCCCCAGGAGACCACGTGCACGTGGCTCTGGACAGTCCCAACAGGGACTTGTGTCCAGTCAACACACTCCCGCTTCTGATGACAGTACCCAATCTGGCTTTGTACTGGATATGGTCCGTAGCACCCCTGCCAGGCACAGGTACCATGTCCGTGCACACAGACACTGATCTGTATAGCCTGCCAGGTGCAGTCTGTGGCTGTCCACAAACCCCTGTATATGGCAGCCATGAGGTGGAACTGTGTGCGTGCATACACACGTGCGAAATGTTAACACCTAGGGCAACCACATAGATGCACACACTGCACCAACACTGCCCCACCCTGTACTGCTGCCCCTCACCAACACACATACACACACATGTCAATTGGTGGTATCAGTGGCTGACTCAGGCATACCTAATCCACACCCTGTGCATATGATGACACTGTGCCACCTCCTGCAATCTCCAACATCATTGCGGGAACAGGTAAACACGTTGCTGATGCACAGGGTGACTACATAGAAGTGTATTAGTAGTATCATGTTGGTAACAGTACAGTGTGCTGCTATGACTGTGTGTTTATCCCAGCATGCCTGCTGCAGTAACTGTATGAATGTCCTGAATTGTTATCTGCACCCATAGTACATACCAAAGTATAACAGCTGCACATAATTGCATGCTGGTGGTAAGGTTGTCAACAGATAGCCGCATACATAGGTAGCACAGGGGGAAAGCTAGCGCAAGTAGTGATATGCAATGGTGGACATGTACAGTAATGGTGTCAAGTTGCCCACAACGACTATGCCATGTGGATGTTCGCGCATGTAGATATGTGTGCAGTACCAATGTAATCCAAATCACAAATAAGTATGACATAATATCGGTTCTACCATGGGCATCTGTGCTGCATATTCCTGGGTACATGTTGATAGTGCCTACATATTTGCATTGTTACTTACTGTTATTGTTACCCCTTCTTTGTTGTATAATGCACTACTTCCAGCCCTGTTTACTGTAGCTTTGTTTGCATGCATGTTCGCTTGGGGTCCCCTGGAACACTGCTTACATCTGCAATGCAGAGTTGCTTCTGTAGACTTCTAGTGACATCTGCATAGTGTACGATACGTATGTCAACTTTACACATGACAGAACGTCACTGTCTGTCCTGTGTGCATGTACGTTACCTGTGACACATTGCACACGTCTTACCTGGCATTTACCCACGTGTGCAGTCATATATGTCAGTGCTATGAAACAGTAGTGGTACACCCACACATACACACCTTCAGTATGTTGTTCCCCATTGGCCCTATGTGTTGGTACTCTCCATGGCAATCACACTACTAGGGTAGCATGTGCAAAGGTAACCTGTGAATCGCCTCTATGGTCCAGTTGTGGTTTATGTGAGTCATGTGTCATTGTCACAGCTGCCACATGTATGCAGTCAGCCATCATCCTTGGCCAGGAACGTACAACACATGTGTGGGATGCCACCACACAGCCAGTCTGGGGACTGGTCTCTCTGAACCCAATAATGCCATACCCTGTCAGGTGGCATGTCATATATACTACGTCCAGGACAAACGTCAACCCCAATCCCTGCTGCTACTATTGATAATACCCATGAAGATGTTCCTGATAGTTTTGACCAGTTCTTTACTGAGACATTTCAGGCCCTAGCTAGCCATCTACCTCCTAGCTCCCCTGGTCCTGAAAGTAGCACCCCTAGAAAACTACTTGCATCCAGCTGCCAACCAGTCACCACTTCACTTCTCCGTACCTTGATTGTAACAGTGAAACCCACTACACTTTCTACTGATCAACTCCCTGCCGAGTACCTATCAAAACCAGATGATGCTATTGCTTACCCTGTCTCAAAGGTAATCAAAGGAACCATGTTAGAATCTAACTTTCCCACCATCTGGAAAATGTCATATGTAATCCCACTTCACACAGGAGGCAGCTCTACTGAAGTCTCCAATTATAGGCCAATAGCTATACTCTCTCCACTTGCAAAGATTATGGAAACTTTCATCATAGACAAGTCATGCACCACCTAATCCAAACTCGCATTATGGCAGACACTCAGCATGGCTTACATCCTCATCACAGCACTACGTCAGGCCTCCTAGCCTTTACTAACACCATAAGTCATACTTGCAACAATAATTATATAGCCGCAGCCCTCTTTTTGGATATTTCAAAGGCATACGATATGGTTGATCACCAACTTGTACTCCACACCCTGCAAAGACTGTCTAGATATTGGAGCCTTCCAATGGTTTCAATCCTACCTGCATGGTCGACAGCAGGCTGGCCTCTGGCAGAACAAACTCTCTAACCTTCTACCTAACACCCTCAGAGTACCACAAGGCTCTATACTAGGGCCCTTGCTGTCCTCCATCTTCATTAACGACCATTATACTGTCATCCCAAAAGTCAGCTGTATCCAATATGCGGAATACTCTACTCTGATCTGCTCAGCCACATCTCCAGTAGAGTTATGGTCAGCTACCCAGACCACCTTTAATACAATAGCAAACTGGCTTTCTGAACATCATCTGATCCTAAATCCCAATCAAACTAAACTGCTGTTATTTCACCAACACGTAGGTCTACCACTTTCACCGTTACCATAACATCAACTGATGGCACAATAATCTCCTCTGACCCATCTCCGAAACTATTAGGTGTCATCATAGACAATAATATCAAATGTGACATACATGTTAGCCAGATTATCAAAGCCATCAATAGAAAACTAGGGTCACTTTACAGAATTAAAGCCTTCCTAGCCCCTCCAGCTAAAGGTGCCATAGCTCGCTCACACCTTGTTTCAACCCTTCTGTATGCATCCCCTCTACTCTCGAATATGAACAAGACTGTCCTTAACAAACACTCAATTTGCTACAACCACATTGCCAGGTTTGCCACTGGGCTGCCTTTTAGGACACATCATTGCATCAATCTAAATCAGCTTGGTTGGCTTGCAATACCCAGCCTAATACAGTATAACCAACTGATTATGACCTATAAAATCCTCTATAATCCAGACAATACTCCTGCACTTCAAATATTATCACCCCCTATAACAATCCTAGACCACTTCGATCCTCTAACAAAGTACTACTTCAGACTAGCAAGTTTAATAACACAGCCGGTGATTCCCTCTTTGCAAACCCTGTAAGTAGATCCTGGAACTCACTTCCAGCTGATATTACCCTACTGTCCACCTTAGGTCAATTTAACAGTAGACTCAAACAGCATTTGTCACATAACTAGCTATGTCAATGTATCAAGCCTGGCTAACTCGAATGTGTAACTTCTGTGAACCACTTTACTGTGTAATTTTAATTTAATCCTGACTTGTGCTCAGGTCTAACATTAACCTGTGGAACATGTTTGACTTGCTTACTTATGTAATCTCTGTAAATAATCTGTTTGTAATATGTAATGCTAGTATTAAGTAATGATGTATCTGCTACCCTTGTAGCTTGTCTCCATGGGCCTCCCCTGGAAATGGACATGCATCCAGTCAGGCTATCCCAGTCAACAAATGTAGGATAAATAAATAAATCAATACAATATATTACAGTGACGACAATACCAGTCAGACATTGACACACACTGACAGCATGCTGAACACACTGGGGAATATGTGGGGACTCAGACTAGCAGCCTGCCTGGGCATCACACACCTCCACAGCTGGCACACAGGCATATGTTCCGTCGGAACAGAGCACATGCCACACATGGCAAGCACATCCCCTGTGCCACACACTCACAGCCTGTAGGGCTACACAACACACCTGCTACAGACGTGTCAGGTACCTGTCTTGTGTGCTGCACTGGGGTCCCGCTCAACAGGCTGTATCTGGTGAAGGTCACAGTGATATGACTCAGGGGCACTATGCTCCATCACAGCACACATGCATACAGGTCAGTCAGAGGCATGGACAGATATGACTCACTCATTGACCATGCCAGTGTGGCTGCCTGAGACATACCTCCCTGGACTACATGATAGGGAACATAGAATGGATCTCTCAGCATTTGGCACAGGCCAGTATGAGCCTGATGTTGGTTGCCAACATACCCTCACCAGGTATTCTACCACTATATGTCGGAAGGGTGTTGTATGTCTACATTATGCTCAGTCTCCACTGTCATTCATAGGGTATCCACTGGCTGTCAACGTGTGCTTACATGCTAGGGAAGCCACAATGATGTGCATGGGTCATCTTGCACATGACACCCATGGCCCGATGTATAATGGCAAAGCTCCTTGGTACACACATACTGCCTTATGCTGCAGGACATGGTTTACATAGCGACCTCCGTGGGTATCACACAGGTTAGGACACTAACAGTGCTGCTACACAACAGCAGCAGTGTACACCGGAAGATGCATGCACCAGACACTGCCCTCAGCACGGTGAACTGCAATGTCTGTGCAGTACCAGATTCATGATTCATGGCTCACAGGTGTTACCCATCATTGACAGGTTATGCCCCATACCATGCCTGTCGTCCCCTACACATGTAACACACATGGATAGGGGGGTGGTATCCCAAGGTAACACAGATACACACACCTCCAGGTTGTTGGCACAGCACAAACCATCAGGGCCTACTCATGTGCAGCTGACAGTGTGTCGGACTGCCATCTGGTTCATAGCCTGGCACACACAACCCTCACATACACAGGAAGACCACCTATCCTCCATAACAACACCGGCAATATGACAGTCTCATGAACTGTGTTTATAAGGACGTACTGCATCCAGCCAAACTTTGTGTGTGAGCATTACTGTAGCTACAACACACTAGTTGAAGAGTTCACAGCATGTGGTCACCGAATTGCAGTGGAATGACATGTTACCACTACCACAACAGGTGGGAACATGCAGCACCTGTACATCGACTACATGTACACTATATGGCCCAGACCAGATGTGTATCCCCTGCTGTAGGTCTTTCACCATAGACACCCACGCTGTATAGGGACATACCACGTGCGGACCCTGCACAGTAAGACACAGTCATATTGGTATACATTGCAAATACCATTTATCCACATGAAGCATGTGTCAGACATGGTAACTACTGCAGGTCACAGGTATTTATGAGTATGTGTCGCACACATACATCATGTGTGCAATGCCATTGCTGGTTTAGGAAATGGCATACATTGTTATGTACAAACACCCACACAAGGTCATACTGTGTGACACAACCACACGTGACAGTTGTGGGTTACCAAAACATACCTATCTGTACTCTGACAATGGTAATAGACACAGTAGCAGAGCACACTATTGGCATTACTAGCCAACTAGCCCTATTTGGCTGTGCTGATAGTGTGGTGACATCTCCTGTGTTTACTGGGGGAGTATGCAGCATCTGGTGTATTGTAGTATTTGCCAAAAGAATCTGTTCTCTCACACTTGTATTTACACACACCCTACTACCCCCACACACATGCACACTTGCCATTTGCAGGATTCATTCCCCTACCTAACTAAGTCATGACACGTGAGAGAGACACATTAGCAAAGCACACTATTCAGTTTACTAGATAGTTCCTCTTCTCCTTCCTCTTATAGGGTGCTGACAACATCAGTATTTTGAAAGGGTAATGTGCATCAGGTAGTGTGATCTCCTGATTGCCAGAACTAACATGTTTTTCATACGGAAATGCACACACATGAACTCCCCACATCCAAACACACACACATGCTATTTACAGGTTTCAAACTCCTACCTAACTACATTACAATACTCAGGAGAAACGCATTAGCAGAGTGTGCTATTCACATTACTGGGAGGCTTCCTTTCTCCTGCTGTACTTATAGGGTGCTGACATCATCTGTGTTTAGAAAGGGGAGTGTGCATCCTGTAGTGTGTTCTCCCAGTTGCCAAAAGGGGGATTTCCCTCACACAAATTTACACACACACAGCAACCCCCCTCATCCAAACACACACACTTGCCATTTGCAGGATTCAAACCACTACCTAACTATGTTATGACACTCGAGATGGACGCATTAGCAGAGCGCGCTATTCGCATTACTGGGAGGCTTCCTTTCTCCTGCTGTACTTATAGGGTGCTGACATCATCTGTGTTTAGAAAGGGGAGTGTGCATCCTGTAGTGTGTTCTCCCAGTTGCCAAAAGGGACAAGAAGCCTAGTATTGACCTCTACACCCATATGTTCAATTGTCGGATGCACAATATTTGTTGTGCTGTTCTACTGTTTACAGGTCTTTATTGCCATAGCATTCCCTGTTCCTATGACCAACTTGTGTATCTGTGGCAGATGTTTACATATGACGGTGATCCACTATATCACTTATGTCTCTGTGGTCATTTACTGTGTGCACTGGGCTGATTGCTGTGTTATGGTTGGTTCCTGGACTGACACGTACAAATACCAGATATGTGTGGCCAACTGCTACATGGAGATATGGCCTAAGTGTGTGAGCATGCCCAGTTCAGCCTTTCCATGGCACGTTGTCTGACATATGCCTCATTTATCAAAGTGTGCGAGCATGCCCAGTGTGAGCTTTCCATATGTTGCACTCTGAAGTCCAACACATATTTGGGTGTGTGTGACCTTCGACATTATCGCACATTTATGATTGTGTGCTGGGTGTCATGTTGTGTACTAACTGGCCAACTGCTTTGTGTCTGCCACAACAGGGATTATACTGTGCCTGCAGGAATTGCATGGGATACTTTGCAGACAGTTCTCAACATACTTTCATAATGACCTAACACTGTAGTACCGTATAGTGTACTGGTTCCGTACTTTCACTGTAGTGGACAGTATCCTGGGCTTTAGTCCTATCACTGCTTGACATCTTCATAGTGAGCACAACAGACTGTGTAGGGGCCAGTTGTGCACATATGACCATGTTGCAATATGTTCAGATATGGACTACCTACACCAGGCTCGTCCAACATTGCTAGTGTATTCCACAACATGGGTGGACATTGGCAAACACTAGCGATGTTCTGTAGGCCATTTCTGATGGTAGTCACAGGGTGTGTTTGTCCTTCGACACACATTGTAACTGGAGTTTGCCATTACATATGTCATGGTTGGTATACTGTGCCTCTGCCTACCTCTGACATAACAGTGATACCCAGGGTAGCCTACCATCTCCCATACACTCATCAGGATGCCTCTTGAGGGGTGTCAATATGTGGCACTCTGGCTGACCTGTGCCAGGAGTTTACTGAAGTGTGGGGGTGCCTTCTGTGTTATGGATCATTCTGTACAGCTTGTCCTATGTATGTTAGTGCTGGGGTTCAGGTCTCTCATGTGCATAGCTCACTGCCATTCAGATTGTACAAGGTGCAACATGTTCATTCATTCCAGGTTGGACATGGCTTCATACATCAGGCACAGCTTTCCTGTAGCTGGGAAGGATGGTGGTGTGTGGGGCTGTAGTTTGTTTACTCAGGCAACACATGGCATCTGTTCAGGCTCTTTGCTACCCCTGGTGGGGTACTGTTGTGGACTTTACAGTTGTTGGAGGTGTCTGCTGCGGTATATCCCACAGGGGCTATTGTAGTCAGTTGTGATGCTGATGGAGGATGGCTGCAGAGCCAGAGTGAGTTCTCCTTATCTACATCTGCCAGCCTTCATATTTGGGTGGGTATATGGAACATGTTTCTGTGAACAATACAGACACATGTTTGTCCAGTGCAGGATATCTATCACCTTTTGTACCCAGGTCTCACATTACATGTTAGGTGCCTCATGGGTTAACACCTGTGTGGTAATTTGTGGGCACTTACTGTATATCCATGGTGGTTGTCTATACACAGTTCTGCGATTAGCTTGCTGACATGGCTATGGCTACAGTTGTCTGTTTGTAGGTGGCCCTTTTGTGGGTTGCTTGTGTCAGCTGGGGGTCGGATATGGTGGGCTGTTTGTACTCCTCTGCATACATGCTCAGTCACAGTCCTTCCATGTTGGCCTATACCTAAGGGACATGTATACAGAACGGGGGTGGGGGGGCCAAGACCAGGCCTTGTGAGATGCCACTCATATCCGCTTTGTAGTCTGACATGAATGTGGCATGTCTGACCATGTCAGTTCTGTCCTTGGTCCGCTTTGCAACCCCTCTACTGACACAGGGGTGTATATTTAAGCTGGTGAACATATCCATACTGAACACGTACGGTATTGTCTAGAAGCATGTGCACGGTCCAGCTACGCTGTGTGGACCACATAGCCCTCATCTATGACCTTAATGACTGCTTCAAATGGGTCAGACATATTTAGGGGCCAGTTCTGCAGTTACAACAGCCACAGTGTGTAGGGTCCAGTATCAGTAGGTCCACATTAGCCTTCTGTCTGCGGTACATACTGATCCTTTCCATAACTGTGCAGAACAAGCTTGTCAGGATCCTGGGGTGGTAGTTTGGAGTATCCATTCAGGCAACACCTTTGTTGTGATGGACCACTGTTGTTGTACACTACTCTTTGGGTACATATCCTGTGGTAAGGCTGACATTGGCCAGTAGTGTGATTTTGCATTCCATTACTCTTGGGGTCCATGTTGGCCTCAGCACAGGACACCATCACATACCTTTGCTGCTGTGTGTTCTGCTTTGCAGATGATGGCTGTTACCTCAGCATCTGCAATGTCAGGGGACCATCTGCTGGGATAGGCATTTTGCACTCGGGGTGTTTGCACTGCACCTGACAGGTTGTATGTTAGCAATATGTGTGTGTGTTTGGTATGTTGTTTGTAATATCTGTGTGATTCGGAGCATATCTGTGGATGCCCAACATGGTTCCTACCATCAGTTGGGTAAGCCTTGTGATTATCCTTAGTGTCCTGTACGTGTTGTATCTTCATAGGTTCATGGGTTCATAGTAGGCTAGACACCCTAGGCCATTAGTAAGCCTAGCTAGAGTGTGTGTGTCTTTCGCCACCCCTTGCTATGTTCAATTATGGCCATTTATGAGGTTCTTCACTGAGCCTCTGTCTGGTCGTGATACAGTGAGGACCCCCAGTATACATGTACGGTCATCCATCCACTTGGCAATATTTCTGTTGAGGGGTGTCAGTGAGGGGCTCTGCCTACCATGGATTGGGATCCTGTTTCTGGGTGTGGGGAGCCTATGGGTTATGTATCTGTCCCTCCAGCACATCTTATTTCAGTATGTGTTGAGGTTGACATCTGTGACTCTCACAGCTCCAATGGCTGTGATTTATTGTGGTGTAGCATGTCCATTACTCCTGTGATGGACATGGCCTGGTACAACAGACATACAATGCCTCTGTCTAGGCAGTGTGTGACTGCAGTCAGCTGGGGTGTCTACAGCCAGGCAGCATATGACATATATTTCACACCCTTTATCCTGTTGGTGGGGTAACTATGAGGTTTTCCGAACCGCTGCAGGTGTCACGTATGGTACATCCCATATGAGTCATTGTACTAGATTATGGGTCTGATAAGGGAACAGTACAGCGGCACAGTGACCTCTGTTGATGTTGGTGTGAATCCTTTCATGATACGATGTCCAGTATCAACAGTCTTCATAGCCACATTGGCATTGTGGCTGTCACATGACAGATTAATGTCGACCTGTGTCCCTAGGTCCCTGATGACTCCTTGCATACATAATGGTTTGACACCTATGTGGTACTTTGTGTACCTTGTCTGGTATTTGGTGGGACATCCATACTGTCCAGTGTCTTCGGATGTCTGAGTGGGGTTCTTGTGTGTGAGAGTGTGGTCTGTCGCATGCTACAGACTGTACAGCAGTTTTGACTACAGTTATGTGCACATGGGTGGTGTCCGCTGCTTTGTGCATTGTCAGTTACTTGGCTATATGGGTGTCTGTGCTGCATATGGATACTCCCCCTCCTTTGATGTCTTGGTGCAGGTGTTGGGGCCATAATACATGGTATGTGGTATAACCTAGTAGTGCTGGTGTGGTATCACTAGGCCTGCAGCAGGCTTCTGTCACTGGACAGGCATCAATGTTCTCCATAATGGGAAGTGCCTCAGGGGCATGCATATTGCAGTTTACACATCTGGCATTGGTCAGCATTACCCTTATGTTTCCTACCACTTATGTTTTCTAGGGTGGTGGGTAGTCTTTTTGGCCTTGCCTACATACGGCTCTATGGAGGTGGCAAAGGCCTTATCCAGTATCCAGACGCACATGGGTAACAGCTGGCAGCCAACCCTGTAACAGCAGCATGGCTTGTCATGCTTGACATCTCAAGCAGACACACATTACACCCTCTTGGACTGACAGCTGTAACTGTGCCAGCTGTTAAACATGAGCATTCTGTGTTTGTACTGTGGCATCATTCTTGGTGAGGGTTGGATGCTGCACACAGCCAGTGTCATCCCACCCTGGGGTACATACTCAGAGGGACCATCCATGTCTCATTTGATGTTGACCAGGGAGGTACATCTCAGGTAATTCACACCAGCATGGACATTGAATGCATCATATTTCTGCTTGCTTTGGGGTGACCTGCGTACTTGTGTTAAGTGGCATTTTGTGGTTACCTACAAGCAGCTTACTCTACCCTTTCCCTTGTTCAGTCTGGTGAGTGGGACAGCTGTGTTTCTGCCTATACAGACACCTATCACAACTGTACCAGGCATGTTGTTTCTCTATTGGGCCTGTGACTGTTTGGCACACCAGCTTTGCGTACTATTCGTTGCATGTGCTATATTTGAAGGTTGTGGTTGCTTGTGATCTACTTTGGAGGCGTCTGTTGGTGTGGTGTGTTTGTAATTAAGGCCTCCGGGAATATTTGTCTGTGTTTATGTGTTTGGTTTACAGTTGTGGTAGGTCTATGTGGGACTGGGTTTGTGGTGTATCTGGTTACCTTCTCCTCCTGACTAGTGTTGACAGTACTGAGTTGTTGGAGCACAACCTCTGCTTTGGATACATGGATGCATCTATCACATATGTTTGTACTTATTGGAGGGTGTTGTGGTTGTCTGTGTACTTGGTACTGGCGTCACATTGCTTCTGGATTCATAGGTTATACTTGTTGTGGCTGGACTTAGTGGATTGTATGTGTGGACATATGTTGTTACCATACTACTGGTCAGTGATTACTTCCCTTTTTATGTTTGCTCTATCATGTGGTATCTTCCTCATTCTCTTGCATGGTTTGGTAATGGCTGGAGGCCAGCATGCCAGATGCCTGCGTGTATGGCATTGTGTGTTGTTGTTATTTGTTATTGCATACCCCAAGCATTCTTGGCTGTGTTCATGGAATGCCTGTATAACATGTTCTGTGGTGTGTCCCATATTCTGCACTTGCACAGGGCCTTTTGTGGATTCATCATCGGTTTTGAGGGCTGCAACCTATACTTTACACATGTTTTTCACTGTGGTATTCTGGCCAGGGACTGGGGTCAGGGTGTGTATATCCAGTGTGCTTACTCTATGGTCTGGTCTTACCAGTGAGGGGTACACTTCTCATCTTGCCAGCCAGTACACATGTTGCTGATTATCACATCCAGTACGCTTACCCCTCTTGTGGGAGTAGTACATTGCTCCTGGGCATTTTGGGTTATGGAATCTGGGTAATTTTCTCCTACTGTGTTGGTGCTAGTACAATGCTACCAGTGTATGTCTGGGTATTTTCAGTCGAGCAATATAATGTGGTTTGGGGGGCTTGATATATTCATGTATTCCAACATAGGCCAGGTGCTGTTCCTGGTATTAGGACAGTGGTCTGCAGCAGGCTATATACTGCGAGGCAGTTTTAGCCATTGGTATTTGACCATGGATATTCCATGCTGCTTCTTGTTGTGGTACCAACATGGGGGTGTGGTTATCCTTGCCATTTCTTGCTAGTCACCCTCCTTTTGTAGCTTGTTCCATGTTTTGCGGCTGTACAGCACAGTATGAGGTGTGACCTGGTAGTGTTAGGGTGCTGATGTGAGCCTTGCCCAGTTCTCTATTACAGGACTGGTATCTACATTCTCCTTACTGTGTGTGTTTACACTGCACACATCTTGCTGTTTGTACATCTGTCATGGGGTAGTATTACATCTAGGTTCCTATCCCTTGTAGAACCTATGAGGTTGGGTTTGTGTTTTGAGACTTACCTTTTTAGGGCATGCTGTGGGTACTGACAGCCTTTGCCAGTATCCATGGGGCATGGCATGATAGGTGCATGCCACCCCTAGCAGGTGGTGCATCATGTCAAACTCTACATATCTTCCCAGCCTGTAACACATTGGCTCCCCTTTGACTGACTACATTACTTCAGCCAATTATTGTACTTGATCTTCTTGTCTTCATAGTGTGGCATCATGCTTGGTGAGGGTGAGATGTTAGGCAGGGTCTTCATGTCTGCATATACTAGATGGTGTTAAATTGCTTAACACATGGCAATCATGCCTCAGGTGGTGCTGTAGGGCTGCCTCTGTCGGATGCACATACTACACTCCCTGTACATGTTTGAGAGCAGGTTGTGTCATGTTAGGCATCCCTGTTACTATATGAGTGAGTCAGAGAGGGGTATCATTCCCAGGGTTCCTACTGAGCCAGTGTATGTGCTATGTGTTGCCTCTTTGCCAAGGCCAGGGCATACTGGGCACGCCTCCTTCTGCCTACTGGGGCAGGCTCAGGTTGTTCCTCCTCCGAGTCACGCTCTGCCTGTGATGGCCTTGGCAATGGTTGGGGGCTGTTTGGCCCGGCCCTATGCTGGTCCTGCTGCAGCTGTTTTCACAAGATCATATTATGTAGCATAGCACATACCATGACAATTTGGGTACATGTAGTTGGTGTGTACTGCAAGGCTCCACCAGATGTGTCCAGACACCGGAACCGTGACTTGAGCAGCCCAAACACATGCTCTATCACATTACCTGTTTGTGCGTGTGCTTCATTATGGCGTTCCTGTTCAGGTGTGTGTGTGTTTCTGATGGGTGTCATCAGCCATGGCTCCAGTGCATAACCTGCATCCCTCACTAGGTGTCCCCATTGGCAAATGTCTGGTACAGCTGCGTCAAATGCCAGATGTGGGAATCGTGATAACTCCCAGGGCAGTCAGTACACACATTCATTATTATGCCCTGTGCATCACACATGACCTGGCAGTTGATGGAGGGGAAGCCCTTGCGGTTAATGTAGGCCCTACCCCGCTCACCGGCTGGTGCTTTGATGCGTATGTGCGTGCAGTCTATAGCACCCAGTACCTCAGGGTATTCCGCTATTTGCTGGAAGAGATGCATATTGCTGGCCAATACCTCACAGGCATTGGGGAAATATACATGATCACCGACATGTGCTGACATGGCATCCAGGAACTTGTGTAGTACCCTGGAGGCTGATGCCTGTGATATCCCCATCATATTGCCAGTTGGTCTCTGGAAGGTACCTGTTGCTAGTATTCTTAGGCCAGCACATACCTTGGTTTCCACTGGGATGGGTTCTCCTCTGTTGATTCTGTGTGTGAGGTGTGGCCTGCACAGCTCAACAATTTGCTGCAGGAGCTCTCTGTCCACTCTATAGTGCTCTACTATCTCCAGCTCATGTAACCCGTGGTAGGTGACCCTGGGCCTGTACACTCCTCTCCGTCTCCTCACTGTGGGTTGTCTGGCATCATCTGCATTGTCACCACCCTCAGCAAGTCGCCTATGTCTCATTATGACAGTTATGGCAGCCCCTAACATTTCTGCTCTGAGTTCAGCTTTTTCAGTTTTCACTTCTATTAGCTTACTCCTGTCTTGCAGTGTCTCTTAATGGAAACATCCTGCACTACTGTTTGCAGAGTTTTAAGTGCTGGGCTGGGCTACTATTCTGCCTGTGTAATTGCCTGCTTCTAATTGTTTTCACCTGCTAGCTTCAGCAGTTATCCCTGCTAGCTTCCTATTAATTCTGTTGCTTCCTTTTCCTCTGTGTTTCCTCAGGGGGGAGCAACTTGCATACTATCTGAAACACGCTCACAGTGGCTTACACGCGCGCACACATGCTTACACGGTTCAGAATCTACTTATTTGGGTTTAAACGCGCGTACACCCGCGCAAACACTGTTACACGTCTGCCAACAGCCTCCAACATACTCAGCCTGCCTTACACGCGTGCACACCCGCGCAAACAGTGTTAAACATCTCCCAACACACTCCCACATGCTCACACTGCCTTACACGCGTGCACACTGTCCTACTCGCGCTTCATGGCATGCACACGTGCGCATGCACGGCCAGCAAGAAACTTTGGTGTAGGTTACAGTGTATACCTTCCATTTCTTGACTTTCCATGACTTATCTAGTGCCATACCTCTTTCCATGATCTGTGCCTGTCATCTGTCATGTTACACTGGCCTCCAATGAACTGCATTTCTTTCTACCATTCCCCCCTGTGATGTCACCTATCTCCTACTCTATTCCTCCCCCTTTTGTATCTCTTACACTACTCAGACTGTGCTCATTTGGTATGTGACTGTGAGATTCAGTATCCGAACCCTCATTTACATGAGATTGCCTACTAATGCTTAGTTACATGTCTTAGACTCAGCTTCCCCCCTTAGCAACCACTACACGGTGGCCATGTTGGTTTTAGTCTGCTGGTCCCTGCATTGTCATTCCATGTATTGCATGAAACCCACATTTGTGGGTTTATAACCTCCTTTTTCATGGTTTTATACAGCGCAGCCCGTTTGCGCGGGGCTGCGCTGGGTTTAAACATGGACGATCGCCGAAAAAAAAAATTATATTTTTAATATTTTTGCATCGGGTTATCTTGCCAATGGCCACATATTTGGCCATTGGCATGCTGCCTGAATCATATTCAACCTTTTTTTGGAGCTGACATCGCTCCGTTGTGGATTTTGCAGAAATGTACTCAGTTGTCAACTGAGTACATTTCTGCAGCTAAAACGTCTCCTACACGGACTGGTTTCTGCTTTGTGGATCGCTAATATACCTCATTTGCATACCTTTTGGATGCAAGTGAGGTATTTAGCATGTCCACGCCCAGTCCATGTAAGAGACGTTTTAGCTGGTCTCTTACACGGAGTTTAGGGCTGTTCCTGGTTCGCGAGGCTTGCATGGAGTGTTGCACGTCTCTTACACTCCGTGTAAGCCTTCGTGAATCCTGCCCAATGTCTTTGTTCTTGAATAGTATAAAAGGTGATATTTATAAGTTAAGAATATAAAATAGTACATATGTAGTCAATAATGGCAGAAACTTAGGTAAATATGTTGGCTAGATGCCTAGTCTGGTTTAAAACAGGGGCACAGCCAGCGTGTTGTTAGGTAAAGTTTCAGTTGTTTTTAAAAAGTGAGGGAGAGGGGGGAGAGGAAAGATCACTGGGGAGAAGATTCCAAGTTTTTCCAATAGCATTAGAAAAGAGAGATTCTCCAGCCTTGTTATTGGGTTTAGAGGTATGTACAAGGTTATTGTGAGAGGAACGTAGGGATTTCAGATTTATATATGGTGTGATGAGGGTGGATAGAATAGGAGTAGAGGACGGTTTATAAAGGGTTTTATGGGCAATGGTTGGTTGGTGGAGTTTAATCACGTTTTGTAGTTCCAGCCATCCAAGCTGTTTTATATTTATGCAATGTTGGGTTCTGTAGGGGTTACCTGTAGCAAATCTAGCAATATTGTTATAGGAAGTTTCCAGTTTGCTAAGGTTGTTTTTTGAAAGGTTAGTAAAAATTGGTGATGCATAGAGGAAAGTAGAGATTAGATGAGTGTGCGCTATAGTTGTCCTAGCAGTGGGGGAGATGAAAGGTCTAATCCTAAATAGGGAGCTTAGTTTTTGTTGACAGTTTTTATTGTATTATTGATATGGGTGTCAGAATTCAGGTTGTTATCTATAATAATGCCCAGAAGTTTGGTGGTTGGGCCTGGTGATATAATGGTACCATTGGTGGCTGTAATTGAGAAATCCAATGGAGAAGAATTATGAGTTGGAGTAAAGAGAAGGAGTTTAGTTTTATTAGGGTTCAAAAGAAGGCAACGCTGTGTAAACCATTGTTCAACTATGTTAAATGTGTTCTGGGTAAGAGAGAAAAGTTCAGATTTGGATTTGGCTGAACATAAAAGTGTGGGGTCATCAGCA
This sequence comes from Protopterus annectens, assembly GCF_019279795.1. NCBI lineage: Eukaryota > Metazoa > Chordata > Ceratodontiformes > Protopteridae > Protopterus > Protopterus annectens. Next base: position 471,297,756 of record NC_056744.1, on the reverse strand, counting down.
TATTGTATGCAGGTGACTGGATTTTTTTCCATTTGTATATTCTCGGATTTACAACGGGCACACTAGTTGCGTCGACCAATCAGCATGCTCCTTTTTGAAGATTACTGGCCAGTCATTGTACAATATTTATTTATTTTTATTTATTTATTTAATTAGTTATTTATATTAATTTGTTTCTGGGGTGGGAAGGAAACTGCTCACAGTGGAAGATTTTCAGATCCAGCATTGGTAGTATAAAATGATTGATGGTAGAAATTTATAGTAAAGTGCAGACATATAGTTTATATGTATACAGATCTACAAATGCTATACTTTTGAGCAAGAAACAGTCAATGTGTTGTGAAATACAAAAATAACAAAGGTACTAATGCAAAAGAGAGAAGCATTTCATGTATCAAAACTACAGAAGATAAATATGTGGCACTTGTTATATTTACAAAAGAGGTTGCAGTAGGAGATGAGCATAGGAAGGAGAGTAGGTTAAGGTGGGATAATTAGATGTGAAAGATGGGAGCAATATGAGAGGATTGAATGAAGAGGAGTCATGAAGGTAAGGGGACTACAGAATATTAGTTGTGTCAGTAAAGTCTTGGGGAGAAAGGGAAATAAACATGCCTCAAGATCATCACTATCATGCTCAAATTGCATTTTGCAACCTGTTATTGAAAATTTAAGGACATTCTGAAAGAATCAAATAGTCTTACCTCATTGTAGGAAAAATACAGTAACAAAGCTCTTTCTATCTCTGATGTAGCAGCTACCTTAGATGATTCTTTAGCTTTGACCTTTATACTTTTACTGGACTCGGGTTTTTAACCCATTGCTTGCCCTGCTCTGTCTGGCAAATCTAATTCTAGAATTTCCTTTTGGAGTTTTGAACTCTATTTTGCAAATCACCTGACTCCTGCAAAACATTAACAATTACCATATCTAAAGCCTTCTATACATAAATATGCAGATCCTTCCATGATTCCAAATCCAAATACCTCCATTGTCATTTTATTGGTGCCTTGGTATTAATAGCACCTTAAATGTCTAAGACTCACGTATACCCTCTTTCAAGTACAGTTCCTGATGTCCTTTCAAATTGGTTGACTTTTTCATCAGAATCTCAATAAGTGTGTGTTGCTTTACTGCATCTTTAGGTTAACAGGAGTATACCAGGAAAATGACCACATGGTATTTTTAAGCCTAACCATGCATCCTAAATGTATCAAACAAATGTAATAACCTAAGGCTATTCTAAGGGGTATGTAGATTGGAACTTGATGATCAAGCATTTACAGGCTGTCTCTGCACATTAAAGAAAAAGGTTCCAGACCAGGGGTAAATGTCTGATTCTCTATTCACTGGTTGAGATTACGTTTGAATAGGTTTAAGGAAGAACTCTGCTTCACATGAATAGGAAGCCTGTTAAAGGAAAGTGGGAATTCTCTGAGACACATAACTGGCCCTCCTTATTTCTGTATGGAAGAAATGAGGTGGGAAGGCAGCAACTATTGGCTTGGAAGTGGCTGTTTTTTTATTTTGTTATTATTTTGTTGTGGTTGCTGTCTTCCCACCTCATTTCTTCTTTCTTTGTGATTTTGGTGGAATCTGAGCCTACTAGACCCGTACAACCTGAGATGGATGACAACCTTTTATCCCCCGTGTTCGAGGAGGATTTGGTGGTTTCACCTTTCCCTTGTGGGCAGCCGACAAGAGGTGACAGTAATAATTTATTCCAGCTAATTGAGAATTTAACTGAGAAGGTTTCCGAACTTCAGGAAACAGTTAAAAACATTCAAAACTCCCATCCTAATGTTAACATCAAATCTGGGACTGTTTCTGGTGGGAACGAAAGAGACACTACACCGCCGGAAGGCGGTAAGTCCCTTCCTGTACCGTCTATAAGTATGGTGAATGCTGTTTTTGGAGCTAGCTGTTCTGAGGGCACGGGAAACCAGATGGAACATGAAGTCCATCCATTATACGATCGTTTGAAGGACTGGTGGAATAAAGAACATGTACTTTTTGAAGGTAATAATTCTGCTTATAAAAACACTATGGACAATAGACTTGTGGTTCTAGAGACCAAAATGCATAAAATACGTGCATTACAGTGCGACAACTCCTATATGAAGGAGTGTATAGAAAAGAGACGGGTTCCCAAAGGTCTAACTACATAAAAATTTCCGAATGGCTTAAAAAAGGGGGAGCCAGAATGTGATGAACTTGTCAAAATGTTCGACTGACATGGGGTCGAGTTAAAGGAATTTATTTTGAGATTAAACAATAAAAAGATAAATGTGTTGTTTAAAGAAATTGATGACATCAATAATGTTATATTAAGTGATGGTTGTTTCAGTCAATACTCCTATAGGTACAATGTGATTTTTGATAGAGTTGAGAATGAGGTTAATAACAATGTTAATAGAAAGAAGATAAAACGTATTAGAGATGAATTTGAATATAACAAAGGTTTGGCATACCCCTTCCCTAAAAGTTATATGGACGGGGTTAATGCTGATACTGATACATATAGTCAACAGGCAAACCCTCATGGGAATACAGGACCATACAGAAATAACACTGGTGAAAACAGTTATGATAAAGAGTACCCCCCACTTAGGAGATCCAAAAGGATCCACAATAGAAACCAATTAAGGCAGGAGAATGATTTTTTAGAATCCAGGGCAGAAGAGGGCAGACAGAGATACAGGAACACGTCCTTCAGGAGGAAAAACAGTTACAAGTAAGTTCAACAAGCACTGAGAAATATACTCAGGATGAGAGTATTATTAATTATGATGGCATTGTGCATTTGTATAAAGGTTTTAAAATTTACAATTATGCACAATTTCCAGTTTGTTCCCTCTACCAAAGAAGATGTCAGTCAGACTTTATTAGATTTCAAAATTTTTATAAGGAAATTGAATTTAAAAATTTTAAATCAAGAGAAATCTAGGCAAGTGGAACACAGTAAACCCATTATTTACAAGAAAAGTTGTTACAACCCCCTTCTGATACCCATTTAAATTCTTTTGAAAATGTCTGTAGTCAGGAGATATTCAAGCTTTTACAGACTAGTAAAAACATGAAACATAATCTTTCATTCACAGAGAGAAAATTATTGTATGAATTATGTGATAACCACAGACTCCAGTTTATGAAACCAGACAAGGGTGGAGGTATGGTTATTAGTAATGTTGTTGATTACAACAACAAAATTACAAATTTGTTGAACGACAGCACTAAATATGAGATAGCCTCCAGAAACTAAATTAATTTGAGTTTTAGAAAGATAAAATTCTTGTTGGAAGATTCATTAATGCAAGGGGTTATTAATGAGGAAGAATACAACTTTCTTCATGTTGAACATCCGATCATACCTATTACATTTGGAATTCCCAAAACACATAAGGACATCAAGGATCCCCCTATAGGCTTATAATATCTGCCCACAATAGTATAACTTATACTATTGGTATTTATATTGATCGTATTGTTAGACAGGCATTAGTACCAATTGAACATATACTAATTGATTCCTGGGATTTTTTAAGGAAAGTGAAAAATGAATTTTTTAGCCATGAAGCATATTTTTCTACTGTTGATGTAGCTGATCTTTTTACCTCCATTCCCCATGATATAGGGCTGGAATATTTTAATGATATACTTGTGAGTCAATCCAACCTAGGTGAGTGTAAAATCAATTTTTTAGTTGAACTCATGGAGGTTGTACTAAAGAACAACTTTTTCACTTTTAAAGGGGAATTCTATAGGCAAAACAATGGGGTAGCTATGGGTAGCAGTTGTGCCCCCATGTTTGCTAATTTAGCTATGTTCCAATGGGAAAAGCAATTTATTTTCAATTCTTTGTATTCCAACAGCTGGCACTTGTACTTCAGGTTTTTAGATGACCTATTTATCTTATGGAAAGACACTAAGTCATTCCAATCTTTTCTGGAGTACATTAATCAAGTATGTGATTATTTTAAATTCACTGGTAACGGGAATTCTAGTGAAATTAATTTTTTGGATGTCAAACTTATTAAGGAGCCTCAAGACAACATGTTCCACTCCTGGATTTATAGGAAGCCTACTTTTTCCAATGATTACTTGGTATAATCAAGTAACCATCCCCCGTATATGAAACATAACGTTGTTAAGGGGCAAATGGTAAGAGTAGTGAGGATGTGTTCTAAGAAGGAATATCTAGAAGAGGAAACTAAACTAGTGTTGGACATGTTCCTCAATAGAGGATACCCTCTCATTTTTCTGGAAGGTATCAGAAACCAAGTTATGGGTGAATGGAACCATAGATACCAACCCTTGCTGGGTTCTAGTGAGAGAGTAGAGTCCACAGTTTATAATGCTGAAAAAGATTTTACCCAAGCTATGGTTTTAACCTACGGTGAAACATCAGAAGAAATTAAAAAGATAATTAAGAACAATTGGGCTGTGTTTAAGGGGAACAAGGATGTTTTAGCCCTAATTGGCCCAGAACTTCTTTTTACCTACAGAGTCCATAAAAACTTGAAAAATATTTTGAAACATGTCCCATCAGGTAGAAGGAGAAGGGAGGGTACCCACAGATGTGGGGAGTGTGAATACTGCAAATATATTTTGGAGACTCCCAAGGTAAAGCTAGGCCCTTTTGGTTTTGAGGTAACCTTTGATACAGGTTCTTGTAATACAACAGGTATTGTCTATTTAGCTCTGTGTAATGTATGCCAATGTTTTTACATGGGAAAACAGAGAGAAGATTAAGCCGTAGAATTTATGAACACTGTTACAGTATTTCCAGAATGGATGAAAAAATGCTTTATACAAACATATCAAAATCAACTCCACCCATAGTTTTTAATTTGGTATTTTAGAAATAGTGAATAAAGATTTTAGAGGGGGGAATTGGACCAACAAGTTACTTAGGGCTGAAATTAGACGGCAACTTAAGGTTAATGCCTGTGAGTTTCCTGGCATCAATGAGGCCATCAGTATTAAACCAGAGCTCTGATTTAGAGCTAACAAAATAAAGTAAATGTTATATGTTTCTATATACAAACAACACTGGTTTGTTTTAATTGTTTTACATTACTGGGTTACTTTGTTAAAATGTTTAGTGCTAATTGGATTGATTAACTAATTTGGGGTATATAAGGAATGTCTGGTTAATTTGAAATTGTTCTGAAGAAGTCATTCTGACAAAAGCGCTTGACCTGTGTGGATTTTACAACAAGATCTGTCTGGATTTTACAATAAAGTGTGGCAATTATTCGGCTTGTGTGGATTCTATCTTCTACCTTTTCACTTCAGTGTGGTTAGGTGGTATTTCGTGTTTATTCGGGGACTAGTTATTTGGCTTGGAAGTGGCTGTTTTTTTATTTTGTTATAAATATACATGTGCATATATAAACCTTATAATTATATATGTGTATATGTGTGTCTGTGTGTTTATATGTACAGTATTTGTGTGTGAACACACATGTTTATGTGTTAGACTACATATCTGGAATGGTGCCCTTTATTTTTATACTTTTTTTTTCTAATTGCTTATTGTCTCCATGACTGTTAACAATCTCACCTGTCCACAGTTGGGTATGGCATATTTTCCCTTACCTGAGCATTTTGTCTGGTATAAAGGTGACCTCTATCCTAAGAGGGCTGCCATTCAGCCAGTTAGGAGGTTGCTTTGCACCCTTACTGGCATCTTGTCTCTTAGGGCATTTGTTCAGACCTGACCACCCCTTTGCTGGGGGACATGGAGTCCACATCACTGAGGAGGTTCACAGTACTTTCTTCAGATGGGTGCACTTTCTAGCACACCCACTTTTAGGCCTAACTCCCATCAGTGGCTTGGTTGGCCTAATACCCAACCATATACTGTAATTGTGCATTCTATTCCCTCCTCCAATTGACTTATGCAGTGAGTGATTGGTTCTACCTTACTCTACTCTAAGATGGGTATGCTAATGTTTCCAGCCCATTTTGTCAGTCATTGGAACCAGTGAAAAGCTATAGTCATGACTTTTCCCTGCGTGTCACTGGACCTTCTTTTGAATGTTTACTTGGCTGTTTGGAAATACAAAGATTCTTTGTTAAGAAAAGGAAGAATTGCAGCTTCTTATTATACCACAGTTAAGGACTCCTACCTTTCTTTTCATATTTTGAGATTATTCATAGCTTTTAATCTGATACCTCCTGTTTCATCAAAGTATCTGAAGCTTCACAAAGTTCTTTTATATTGTGTAGTGATGCATATGTCCACTGCGATGTTGTCTAGTTCTTTCTCCATCACTGAGAAAGACTCTTGATATTCATGAAAGCAAAAGCACACAGTAGTTAATGGATTCTGTGGTGGATTGGGGAAGGAAAGTTTTGCCCACAATGGCTACTGAGACTATTGATGATTTGGAATTGTGTGTGTATGTTGAGGATTTTAAATTTCAGGTTCTCAGTCTAGTGTTTCATATTAATGAGTGGTGACTACAACATGATGCTTTTAAATGAAGAATGCAACGTGATAACTATGATTTGCTGCCATCAAAAATTGTGGTTTTAAATCCATTTGCCAGCATTAACCCTGCATTACTATTGCATCTTGTTAAGAAGTTCAAAACATTTTGTGATTAAAAACTTCTCCTTGAAGTTACTTATATTATTACATGCATTTTACATATAATAGGTGATTGTTTTTAACAAATGTTGATTGATCAAGCTATTATTCTATTTGATGTTGTATTTCAGCCTGTTTTCAGTTGCTACTGTATAAAATTAATTTTATTTATATGACTTTAGAAAGAATATTTTATTTTAAATGCCTTGGTTCATTAGTGGAGGAAGTTTTAATTATTTATTCACTTGTTTTCTTCTGTGGTGTGTTATCTACTTAAGTACTATTGGCTTATTTTTAAGCTAGTGTTCCCATAGTCATTTTTCTTTGTCTTTTGTTTCTGGAATTTATAGCTGGCACCAGCACCAAATGGGCACATGCAGTTCTTGTATTTACTCTTATATGTGTTGTTTGACTATTGTAAACTGCTTCACTTGCAAATCTACCAGTGTTGGTGTTACGATACTCAGATTATCCCGCTTCTCACTAACTTCTTCTCTCATGTGCCTATTTAGCTTTTCTGTTCAATGATGGTCCATACGGAAGCTCTACAGAATCATTCTGTAACAAAGACTGTTTTGTCTAGCACAAATATTGTTTACTGAAGTTGTGTAGTAGTTAGCAATGCTGCATCACAGCTCTTGGTTCTCTTGTTTGGTTCCTGACTATGATGATTTCTTTGCTAAGACTAAGGGTGCTACTTACATTCATTGGGCTTAGACATAGCAGGCTTTTGCACTTACTGCACCTAAATGTAGCTCAGGCATGATTTATAGATAGTAGCTCCATTTAGGAGCTGCAGGTTTAGTAAAATTAGGGAGAACTTATTTAAAGGATTTATTAATGATATGTAAATGAAGGCTGACTGAAAATTCTACAACTGTATTATATAAATAAGGCAGCTTTCTCACCTCTGAGCAATTCACAGTGGCTTTTTTATGTGTATCTCTCCTGCATGCATAAGCCTTATCAAAGACAAAGTCATACCTTTTCATTCTACATTGCAACCAGCAAAGATACCTGCAGTAGGTTCCATCTTGGCTATTTCTGTCTGTGAACTGCTTGTCTTGGCTATGCCAAAGCTCATATTTTAGCAAAGACTGAGCCCTTTTAAAATTGCTAATCAAGAAACTTGGAATAGCTTTAGACTAGCCAAGGACATAATATGGGCTTAGATGAGTATGTATACCCCAAGGCTGAAGACTGCGTGTGGGACGGATGCATAATCTTACTGTATATGTGGATACCAGGGTATGTGTAGCACTCTATAAACTTGCATTGGGGGGCTTCCATAGAGAAAATGAGGACACATTGGGTATCTCACAGGCTTCCACCTCAAGAATACTTCAGCAGTTCCTCAACATACTCATGGCATGTGTGGATCTGTATATTTACGTGCCAGTATTACTTCAGGACCAGGCAATAACCATGAGTGCCCTCTCCAGAATGGCATTCTTTCCTGAGGGGGCTTGCTGGAATAGATTGCACTAACATTGCCATTAGGGCCCTGTCTAGACCATGGGTGGCACAATATCAGAACAGGAAGGGCTATCATTCCATAATCTGCGAGGTGGTGTGGGATACATGGGGTGCTTCAGTAATAACTCTGCCCAGAATCTGGCAGTGCCCATGATTCTCAAGTTTGGCACATAAGCACATTCTACCACCTCTTCTTATGTGATAGGATAACTCATGGCCACCTTGTTGGTAAGTGCAAACTATTAGTCTTAGTACCATATGTGTTGCTTATTAGTAAGCTGTCTTTTCCTGTTATGTGTACCCTCTCGTCTTCATTTTCAAGATGGTGCTGACTACCCAGTTAATCCCTGGTCAATGACACAAATTCATAATGCTAAAGGACCTGGTGAAAGGACATCAGTAGTGCCCTGTCCTAGACATGGTTTGCCACTGAGTGAGTATCTGACCTGTTGAAAGCCATTTCCATTGCTTGGATGAGTCTGGGGGTTCCCGTCATTGTGAAACTGCTACTACATGTAGGATGTTTACCACATGTTGTACTCTGCACATCATGATCATACATCAGTCTGATGTGCAACTGCCCCACGATGGCACTGCAGATCCTGCTATCATTCCTAAGACCACTAATAGTGATGGAGGTCAGTCATTGACAGTAGCACAGGACCCCATATGGCAGGTTTGTGCAGGCAGCATCTAGTACAGAGCTATGAACCATGGTATTCAATTAGTAAACTGAAACAACAAAAATGACATGAAAAATATTTCATGCATGTAGTATTACTTATGGGCTATGCTGTGTGGTGCTTAGTTAACTTACACCATACTTCAGACATTTTATCCTTCTTTTATTTATGTTTAGACAGTTTTTGTCCTTATACTTACGTGCTGTTTTTCTTGAAAATTATTTATTTGAACTCTTTATTATAAAACATACTGTGGAAAGTGACAGCATAGCTTCCCTGCTATGCTTAACTGTTGAGTCTCAGCTATATAATTAATGCTAAAGGTATTTAAAAATATTGAAGATATTTAATTAACCATACCTTTTGATATTCTGCTCATCGGAAGTTCTTCAGAAGTAATTTCTAGTTTTACCAGTGCTGGTGCAGGACTGATGTTATGGACAGATTGTAAGTAGCAATTGCCAATATGGTGTATTGTGGCATATATACATAAGTGCAGGATTTTCACTTCAGGCAGTACAGCCCAGTATAATAGCCACACTGATACTAAAAAGGAAAGTTATGTTTCACAGTTTTGTATGTTGTTGCCAATTTTCTATGTTTTTGGTATAGCAATGAAGATATTCCTATGTGAACTGACTACTGAGTGAGAGTGCCTGCTGTTTGCCATACTTAGCACTGGTTTTAACCTTACTTATAATGTGTTCCATGTGTACTTCTGGCTATACTGGGTGACATGATATGAAGTGAAACTGTACTTCAGACCATTAAAGTGTTTTTCAACACATACTGGCTGTGTCACAAAGTTATAAATACCAATTACCATTTGTACAGTGCTGAGAGTTAAGTGGCTACAGAGCTAGTATTGGTGACAGAATTACAAAGAAATGTGTAATAACACAAGCATCATGCTACTGGTAAACTTTTCCCTGCACTGATCTTAGTGTTGCATAACAAATTAAACTTTGTGCCACAAGGTCAAAATATAAACATTATTTGTTTTTTAATGGTTTTCTTTGTTTAGCACTGTGTTATCACTGTTCTCCAGATGTAGTGTAAAATTGTGCATTGATATCCCTGACAGAAAACTGACAATTGGGTGAGTATTGACTTGTATTCACTGAGGTCTGTAGCGTGGCTTACATATCTAAGGTCCCCTAAAGACAGTGTGGGTGATAGTCCCTGGGATCATGAGCAAGTCCTGATATGTGGCCTTAACACTGAGTTGCTGTGATGGCATGATCTACTAGATGTAGAGAAACCTCCAGACATAGACCAGACAGAGATGATAGCCACAGTTTCCATGCACACACTGCATATTTTCTGCTGTATGTGGTGTGTATGAGTTATCTGATGATAGAACAATTATAAGGGCCAGATATACAAAGGTTTCATGGGTCATAGATCTGAGCATAATATTTTAAATCAGCTATTCACTAACCTTCCAACACTGCATGACTGTCGTTTCTGCAGTGCTCTGAAAACACCTGTGTCCACAACATCTCTGATGTTTCCAGTAGCACCCTTATCTACATCAAAGCCACCACCATTTACAGAGAGTGAAGTTACTACTCGTGGAGTTAAAAGATGGGGAGCAGAAGGTAAAACCGACAGAAAATTACAGGAGCGTATTTACGAGCATCTATATGCTATTAGGAAGGGTAAGGTGGAAAACGCTTTAGCAAAGCATGTAAAGGAAAATCCTTTACATTCATTTTCTTTCTTAGCCATTGACCAAGTTCGATTGGATGGCAGGGGAGGAGCTGATTCATTAATCCTCGAAGGGAGAGAATTGGTTTGGCAACTTAGACTGGATGCATGCCATTATCCAGGCATCAATGACAGATTATCTATATCATGTATATTGAAACTTAAGAGTTTAACTAGATAGTATCTATTATACCTATTGATTTTCATTATGGCATACATACACAAGTAAAATATAGATAATAGTTTTAATTATAAATATACATACAATAACAAATAGGATAGTTTTTTATTTGATTGTACAGTAGCTTTCGGTAGCAGTTGTTTTGTAGTTGGTAGTAGCATCAGATGAGTAAAGTACCCAGGGGTTATTGATGGTTTATTTTCACTTTTATTTTTATTATGATTTATTGCATTCATTGCATGATGTGACATTAACATTCCATCATTTACATTCATTAAATTTAACAACATGCTGGCTCACCAAATAAGTAACAGCTACTATTTTTATATGTTTTTAATCAATCGGGTTTTTTTTCTGATTAATATAATGTTTTTGAGGAGTTTTTATATGTATTCAATGATATTTTGTATATTCTTCTATAGATAAGATGTGCGGGTATTTAAAGGGTAGTGATCGAGTGACGTTGTTTCCACTTTTATTTCTCTTAGGAGTTTTCTGAGGAAGTTGGTGTATTGTAACTGACAAACAGCTTGGGAGAAGCATAAACCTAATAAATTTTGTTCGTTTTACATTTTGGCGACTTGGAGTTTTATTTTGGTGTTCTCGAGGGACGGAGGAGTTTCGTGCATCTCATCTCTTTTATAGTGTGTCTACCTTTCCTTTGTTTGTCGACATGGTTTGTTTGTGATAGACACTCCTCCTTTGCTCCTGTCTGGAACCCCTTCGGAGGAAGAATCCATTGGTCTCACTCACCTTCTGGACTTATTAACTCAGAAGGTAAATACCTTATCGAATTGATTCGATGGCTTCATTGGTATACAACGGAATCCTGTAGTGAATATTACGGATATTTCTCATGGCAACAACATATCTACGGATCACCCGGACAGTGTGCATTCTGGCAGTCAGTCTGAGCATGCCAATTCATATGGGTCTCCTAACAATATTTTAGGTGGAGTTATTCAACCTTCAGGCACCAGAACACTACCCGTGGTGGATATACAGGACGATCATATACTGACAATTAGTCTAATGTGAGACGATCCACCTCTCCTTAATTCTGCTACCGTTTCTAATATAAACAATATCCAGGAATCATTCAATCTCAACACGTGGCTTAATCGACCTTTTCCCTGCAGGAAAACACAGGGACCATTACTGAGGAGCAACGTATATCTGAATCATTCGATCTACCATCCAGATTAAGTGTATTTGACCAGAGTTTGATGAAATTAAGAAATTAAGAAAAATCAAACCGGAAGTGGCATACTTTAATGAATGTAAAAAGGTCAAAGTGGTACCTAAGGGCTTTAGGTCTTGGCAATACCCTATGGGGTTGGTAGAAGGTTCGTCATTTCATATAGATTTAATAAATCTGTTTGACAGACATGGTTTTGAACTATTAGAGTTGATTAATGGGCATTACCAATGGGCCACTGATGCTCTAACTAAAGAAATCACTAAATTGGATGTGGAAATCCAAAATGATCAGAACTTCCACCGTTATCATTTTGATTATGAGCGGTCATTCAGTAGTATTGACCAACTCATAAACAAAATTACTGCCAACAAAATCAAGAAGCTCAAAAGGGACATTAAGGCATATGGGGAAGGTACAGCATACCCAAAACCCCCACCTTCACAAGGTAACTTTTTAGCTTCTAGTGTGTGCCATGTCGATGGAACAGACCACCCTAATATTACAGAGGGAGCAAGACCTAGTGCCTCTATACATGTGGAGGTTGATGCTACAGCCCTCAGGGAACCAGTTTGATGGTGTGATCATTTGGCTTTGCAACACCGATCTACTCCTCCAGTCCAGGAGGTGGAGAATTAAAATTTTCAGAACTCAGCCTCCCACTATTCCTCTTATCAGGGTCGGAAGACCAGGAACAGGTCCAGAAACAGGAGGAACTAGTTGGGATTCAGGACGATGTAGACTGGTTCACTACAAAGACATGCACTGTTATCACAAATTCTGATTCAGATTTCAATATTTATAACTTTTCTGGCTTCCATTTTTCCACTGATTTGGTGGAGTTGTTAGCCAAAGGCCTCAATTTTGTACCAACTAGATGGGCAGATTTGGCTAAAACTATTTTAGAGTTAAAGTTGTTTGTCAGAAAGTTAAACCTGCAATTGTTGTTGGGTAATTGTACTAGGGAGTTGGGTACTTTTACCGTCCCTAGTTCTTATAACCCACCATTATGTCCTATATTAGAAATGTTTGAGCAGATTTGTGAATTAGACATTCGTCATTTATTTAGTCACCCTTTTTCATCACAATCACCCAGATTCAATATCAGTAAGGAAGAAAGAGCCTTATTAGATCTTTTATGCAATGCACCAGCCAGAGTAATGCAGCCTGATAAGGGTGCCGGACTGATGGTGATGAATGATTGGGATTATATAAGAAGAATGGAAGATATTTTGGGATCTGAGACGTATAAGGAAATTTCTAGGAATGAGTTGAATATAGGTCTTGCCAGAATCACCGGTTACTATAATGACATGTTTATCAATAATTCGATAGACTTGAACTTATTCAACTATATATCTATATCAGCGCCCAAGATTCCCATAATATTTGGTTTACCAAAAATTCACAAGAACCTTGAAAACCCTCCTATGCGTCCACTGGTTAGCGCCAGGGGTAGCATTACCTATGCCAGTGTGAAGGTAGTAGATTCAATTTTGAAGAAATATGTGGAGAGTGAATCACAGATATCCAAAGATTCCTGGTCATTTTTGGCAAGGGTTAACCAAATCCCTTACAGTGCAGACAGTTATTTTTTGACCATAGATGTAAGGGATTTATATTCTTCAATCCCCCATTCAGTGGCACTAGACTGGATTCCCATTATGATGTGTTCCAAAGGAGCACCCGATGAGGAGATCCAGCAGGTTAGTGAATTGCTGGACATTATCTTGTCCAGCAATTACGTTACTTTTAACAACAGGTATTACCTACAAAAAATAGGGGTACCTGTGGGATCTCCATGTGGTGCCAGTGTGGCCAATTTGGTTATGGCTGTCTGGGAAAGGGAACATGTATTCACGAATCATGTATACCAGGACAAGGTTTTATTGTATACACAATTCCTGGATGATTTTTTTATCATCCTAAAAAGGGATGGTGAAATAGTGGATCAGCTCCTAAACCATTTCAACTCTTCCACTGACTTTTTGAAGTTCACCTTTAGTGTGGAAAGGGACAGGATTTCATACTTAGATGTAGATCTTTCAAAAGATACAAGTTCTAACTGCTATATAGCAAGAATTCACCGAAAGGAAACCTTTTCAAATAGTTACTTGCAGTTCAACAGTTGTCACCCTTTTACCCAGAAGAAATCCATCATAAAGGGCCAATTGGTGAGAGATGCAAGAATGGTGACTAGAAATAGTTACTTCTATGACGAATGTAAATTCATGGAGGGTCTTTTCCTCAAAAGAGGTTATCCGGCAGATCTGATTTTGGACGTAATTTGTGAAGTCCATAACAAACAGGTTTTTATGCGCCTATCTTAAACCCTTTTGAAACACATGAGGACAACTGTACACTCAATCCAATAGCAAAGACGTTTCATCCTTGTAGCTTCATCCTAACTTACAATGTGGATGTGAAGGCCATTATTTCTATCATACAAAAAAACTGGAGTTTCATTATGCAGGAGGGGTTATTCAGGGAGAATGGTATGGAATACTCCAAAATAGTTTTCAGAAGGGGTCAAAACCTCAAAAGCATTCTGGAATCTAAGGCCAGGTCCCTGGAAGTAAGAGCAGGCATGTCTAAATGCAATATGTGCCGTTATTGTAAGCACATATCAGCGGGGTCGTCTTTTGTTAAAAGGAAGTTTAAATACAGAATACATGGTAGGTTTAATTGTTCTAGTACAGGAGTTGTCTACATAGCTAAGTGTTCCCACTGCCCAGTCTTCTATGTTGGTAAAACCGACAGAAAATTACAGGAGAGTATTTACGAGCATCTATACGTTATTAGGAAGGGTAAGGTGGAAAATGCTTTAGCAAAGCATGTAAATGAAAATCCTCTACATTCATTTTCCTTCTTAGCCATCGACCAAGTTTGATCGGATGGCAGGGGGGGAGCTGATTCATTAATCCTCGAAGGGAGAGAATTGGTTTGGCAACTTAGACTGGATGCATGCCATTATCCAGGCATCAGTGACAAATTATCTATATCATGTATATTGAAACTTAAGAGTTTAACTAGATAGTATCTATTGTACCTACTGATTTTCATTATGGCATACATATACAAGTAGAATATAGATAATAGTTTTAATTATAAATATACATACAATAACAAATAGGATAGTTTTTTATTTGATTGTACAATAGCTTTCAGTAGCAGTTGTTTTGTAGTCGGTAGTAGCATCAGATGAGTAAGGTACCCAGGGGTTATTGATGGTTTATTTTCACTTTTATTTTTATTCTGATTTATTGCCTTCATTGCATGATGTGACATTAAAATTCCATCATTTACATTCATTAAATTTAACAACATGCTGGCTCATCAAATAAGTAACATCTACTATTTTTATATGTTTTTAATCAATCAGGTTCTTTTTCTGATTAATATAATGTTTTTGAGGAGTTTTTATATGTATTCAATGATATTTTGTATATTCTTCTATAGATAAGATGTGCGGGTATGTAAAGGGTAGTGGTCGAGTGACGTTGTTTCCGCTTTTATTTCTCTTAGGAGTTTTCTGAGGAAGTTGGTGTATTGTAACTGACGAAAAGCTTGGGAGAACTTAAACCTAATAAATTTTGTTTGTTTTACATTTTGGCGACTTGGAGTTTTATTTTGGTGTTATCTCATCTCTTTTACAGTGTGTCTACATTTCCTTGGTTTGTCGAATTGGGTCAAATGTGTAATATTTTATTTCAGTATATATATTTTTTCTTTCTGTATGTTTGTGCGGCATGGTGCTGAGTGCAGCAATGCCAAGCTGTGTTTACATATAGACTGCTGACACCTGCCAGACATTTAGAAATAGAAACCTGATGTCATTAACTATCATAATTACATATTTTCTTTCTGTTTGTTTTTTTCCTAATTGCTGTTTGCACTGCACGGAGCAGAGTGTCTCAGAGCTGAGCAGTGCTCATACATACATAGGTGACAGTTGCTAGAAATCTAAAAATAGAAACCAGATGTAATTAATTATTTATTTCTGGATCTATTTAATCATGTTTGTGCAGTGCACCATGGTGTTTAACAATGCTAACAGGTAGCCCAGTAGTTTATGTGAAGGTATTCTAGCTTTTATAATATAAAAGGAGCTAAACGGGGAGAGATACAGCCTAATGCTTAATAGGTCCTGGGTTTGAGTATGTAACAGTCATAAGATGTCTGTAATTTAATTTATTATATATGTTTCATTTTAAAAACAAATTTGTGAAATATGGCACTGCTGCAAACATGTTAATGGCTACTGCTGTTTGTGTGGTGCTAAGTTTAGCTAAAACCTCAGTTATGTGAGTTTTCATGTTGCTTAGCTCTGCTTAGCTGTTTTGTGCACTGCTAAGCAACTCAGCACGTTTTTGAATGTTGCTCAATAATGTATAAGGGCAGGAAAACAGCCTATATTAAGGGCAATAGGTGGCAATTCTGCACCATTTGTTGGAGTCTCATCGTTTGTAGATATGGCAGACAGTGCTGGTGAAGTGCACACATTTGGGCACATATTTGGGGTGTTCAAGAGTCCAGGGTCTTTGTTGGACTCCTGATAAAAAATTATGAACCCAGGCTGATGGACGGTGGTATTTAGGGCCTGGAATGTAAGGCAGACGCCTGGGATTGGTTGGCCAGGGAACTCACTGGTGCTACTGGCATCCCCTGCACAGGTGAGCAGTGTCACCACCATTTTGATATCCTGAAGAGGAAAAATAGGGGAACTTTGGACACCTGGGTTGAAGAGGCATGAGCTGGGAATGCCCCACAAATATGTAAGTATGTTTTCCACTGTTTCATCAAACTGCATGCTGAATGTCTGCAAAACTGGTATGCATAATGGTGTGCTTCTTTTCCAGCAGCTGCAGCAGAGACGGCTCACAGTGTTGTGTCCCATGCTGGGTGCATGTCCAGGTCATGCCATGAGTGTGGCAAGTACAGATTTATTAAGCTAACTGTAGTGCAATAAGCAATAAAGAGTAAAGCATTTACTGCAATAAAGTATACACAATAAAAAAGTAGAACTGTAGTGCAATACATGGGCAATTAGAGCTGTAGTGCAATAAATGAACAATAATAGTTGTATTGCAATACACAATAAACAATACCAATAACAGTAAGCAAAATGATGTACAGCAGGATTGTTTTGTAATAACCATTGCAGTAGAGCTGTATGCATTGCTTGTTTATGGTAAAGTTGCTGCAGCCAAGTGTAACACTGTCTCCAGGCCATCAGTCACATATTGCTCTCTGTTCCTCCTACTCCAGATAATAAAGGTTTATGGGTGAGGTAGCCCACTCTATGGACAGATATTGTGTGTGGACTTCCAGACATTTATCAGCAATACCAATAAAGTGTTAAGCAGCGTTGTTGAGTCCTAAAGAAATCTGTCCTATCCAAGGTGTTCACCCCCCATATGTCACACACTGCCCCTGTCTGCTGTATTGTTTGTCTTGTCTATCTGCAATTGCATCCTCACCTATGCCACTTACCTCCTCCACACAAACCCATGTCCCTTCCCCAACATTCCACTCTCACCTTTAAAAAAAATGGGCACCTGTCCCAAAAATAATATTCTCCTATGCATTGCTCTCCATTTAACACACATGCCCATTGGTCACATATAGTTTGGTCCATTTAGCTTGACAACACAGTTATGTTGTCCTCACCCCTCTAGGAGTGAGAGTCCAAAGTCATGTACAAATTCTGTCAAAGTGCACAGTTGTTGCTGTGCAAGAAATGGATAGCTATGGTTCATTCCTACACCCTTCCTGCATACCCCTACCTGCCTTTCACTATGTTTTCCTCCATTTCACCACTTTCCTATCTCCTCATTTTTCTTTTCTCTATATTTTTAGTGCAGTGCAGCATGATGTGCCTTGTCACTCAGCTTTGCTAAGCTCAGCTAAATAGATCTATGTTGAATATATGTTTCTTTAAAAGTGTAATATGTACTTTCAAAATAAACACCTGTCCCATATTTCGAAACCAAGACCATTGCACCTGTAGATCACTGCATTAACCTGTCATGCCACACAACTCTTAATTAAAACTGGTGGTTTAAACAAAACATAATAATTGCCAGTTACAGTCATTAAGCATATTTCAGTGCAGCTGCATGCTATACCATGTTCATACAAACTTAATTAAAAATTAATGGAAAATATGGGAGTGTACCTTGGACTCTGGAGCAATAATACACCACTAGAAAGCTAAAGACATAATAATGAATGTACAGGAAGCCTGTGATAGCAGCTAAATGTGCCCTTTTATCAGCAACATGTAGAAAGACACCAGCAAATGCATTAATGGTGAAATACATGTTCAACTGGAACACTGGTGCAGAAATACATCCATATAAAGCCATGCACATACTGATGGATGTAGAAAATGTTTGTCACAGCTTGTACGTGTGCACATATATCTTGCAAGTACATCTGTGGTAGCAGTGACTCAGTAGCTCAGCCTGTTAAATGCCTTACAAACAGTAAATTTTTCCACACACAGTCCTGGGTTCAAATCCAGTAGTGTATATCACAGGAATTATAGTATTGTTATATTTATCCCCCATGTCACTCAAGGATACAACAAGCATGTGGTCTACTACTCTGTTAGTGATAATTTTGCCTAACTTACCTTAAACACGTGCCTTAATTGGAATGGAAAGGGTAGCCTCACTCTGGCTCTACCTCTACAACATGGCTGACACAGCTCCCACAGTTACACCTACAGCTTGTTGTCCTCCAAGGTGTTCACACTCTCTGCCTGTGCATATTACCTGCAACAGAAGCTGCATCCTGTAGCACACCCATCTGTAGGTAAATGTTGCTGCTACAGACCTACCCTCTGTGATGAAGTAGTCTCCTCACCCCAATAATGTCCAGCACAACATATCAGAAAGGGCATCTAATCTACATGGAGGCCTTATATATTGTACTGGCGGAGCATGTAATTGGCTGATGATAGTGCAAATCAGCTGTGCTGGCTTCAATTAGCATTTCAGAACCACAGATTGGTTAAGAGGCAATCACCTGCTGATGAGTAGCATGTTAAAAATGCAAGCAGCTGGCTGTGGGAAAACAGTCTGTATGAGACTTTCCTCACACAGAGCATGCATATGCAAAATATTAACTATGAGTATAGCACTCCATCAGGTATGTAACCATTTTTTACATCAAGATGTGTATATATGCTTAAGGGGAATAGGGATCATAGCAATAAGCCATTCTTAGAACTATGATAATGGCATGTCAATGATCTCAAGATTTGTTACACATACAGAGGATGTGCAATACCTCAAAGGTGAAATGTATAATAGTGTGGTACACTGGGCTTGTGGGACTCCCCCCCCCCCCTATATAGTCATTGTAATTGCACACTGCTATTTGTTTGGCAGAGTTGTTTTCACATATTATTGAGGGGTTGGCCCTTGGGGACACACTATAATAGACTCCAGTGTGGGCCATATGATCATACAGCAATATATGTCATGGCACACACTGGAGTACCTGACTATCAACAGTATTCTAATTGTATCCACATGCTTAGTATGATTGCACATTGTGGAATATCACATGTGTAATCAATCTGTGGATATTGCCAACCATTCTGTCCTTGCTGTATTGCTACATAGTGTACTTCCTCATATGTGAACCTGACATGTGTCAATGCTGCATGCAGAAGAACGGCAGATGTAGATTGTGGCACCACCAGTGGAGGGCCTGCAGTAGAACATCCACTGTCAGTCACAGAGGAATTCTTGGCAAATTTAGACACACATGACAGCTCCCAGGCATCCATAACACCCTACATTGTGTATGTGGGTGCCATAGTTTCCACAGCAGTGGAGCATGCAGGTAAGCTTGGGTGAGCAGCACTACAATACTGTAGCATTCAGTGTGTGAGGGCATACATAGTCTTACATGGGTGTTAGGTCTGTCTGTTTTGGGGGGGTTTAACTGCAGTTTGACTGTCATGCTCAGATTTTTACCACTATAACAATTAACACAGTAACTACTGTAAATGTGAGATATATGGATGTATTACCATGTGGTGGTACTGGTATTACCTTTCCTTCAACTTTTCACAGGTCCATCAGGTATCACACAAGCCTGTTATCCTGCCCCTGGTAAGCATGACACTGTTTTGCTATTTATGTATGTTTACAGCATTGTAATCCCTAGACTGCCATCCCACACCTGCTGCCTGCATTGCTGTACTGTTGACATGATTGCCAAATGCACACATATTGTCTGACAGCACATATGTTAGACTCATACATATACCTTGTAGGTGGGACCACACTGGTAGGTGTGACAGTATCGTCATGACAGTACAGAGTGTCATATGTGTCAATTGTGCAGAGTCTACACTAATGTCAATGGTGTACCACACTGTTGCTAATGTGATTGCAGTGTAATGAGAGTTTATTTACAAGTAACGAACTGTTAGTGGGAAGAGTACTTTCCTACAGTCCTACTATATGAGGTTGGGTTATCAACAGGTCTGTCATAGTGACAACAGTGTATAGAACCTTACGTGCATCACAACTTAGCGCTTCAGAGCATAATAGTGCAGGTAGTAATGTAATCCTTCTTTCTTTCTTATCACAGGTAACCGGGGGTTGATCTCTCTCCCCTACACAACTTGATGTCAGTGTCTCCTCAGACACTAATGATGATGGTGGCCACAGTGTGATACAGGTGGGGGGTTTGTGGACTTAATCTGTCTCAGAGGTTCACATCCCTCTTTTGCCCCTATTGACACAGCACACAATATGCTCACACATACCCAATCCCCAAAAGCCACAATTATTGGACAGTCAGAGGTTGGGGATATTGAACAGAAATGGCACCAGTGAGTGTAGACAATGGCTATAGCCAGAGAGCTGGCAAGGTCCCACACAGATGGATTGACAAGGGTGCTTGTAGGAGGCCTGTTCTCCATCCACCACCTGTTGCAGGTGTCACATCATGGGTCACTCAGCACATGTTTCGGGCCATCATAGAGGCACAGGCACATTCTGAATGAAACACTTGATGTATGCTTAGGGTTATAGATGCAGCACAGTCTGACATCAGTGACTGCCTCCACCGCATTAGGGACACCCTAGATTGGTTGACTGATGCAGTGGACAGAAGATGGGCTGAGACAGTGTCTGTCTTGGACCGCACATTGTCTGTGCTGGAACATGTAGTTGGAGTTGAGCATCATGCATGTGGATGTAGGTCATCAACCCCATGCGCTGAGAGTCCATGTGGTCGTGCACAGTCATGCTCCCTTAGTGGCAGTACATCCAGCACTACAGAGGGGAGTGTGCTGTCCACACCACAATGTGGCAGGTCATGGACTCATGGTCCTGGGCATTCCCATGGGGGACATAGTCCCAGCAGACAGCAGTCACCATCATGTACTAGCACCACTTCTGACCTTGGGCATGGAGGTGCCACTGCAACTCCTGGCAGAGCCAGTTCCAGTGTTCAGGGCTGGAGATGGTGAACTGTCAGACAACTCTACCATGTACAGTCCAAAAGTCCCCAACATGCAAACATGTAAGGCTAGCACTGAGCTTGACTTTGTACATGCACACACTCACACACCACTGTCAAAATATAGGTCAACCTACAGACACACACAGCACCTTTCCATGGTCCATCTTACCTGCTTTCCTTCTTGACTCACACACATGCTGTCAACTGTTTGGGTCAGCCTAGGCCTGCTGCATCCCCACACAACACCCTGTGCAAGTGATGATACCTGTGCCACATCCCTGTCATCCTCACCATCGATGCAGGGAAATGAAGCTATGTGTCTGATGCATAGGGTGACTATATTAGTTAAAATGTACTTGTGTAATGCAGTGTTGTTTTGCCATGCTACTTGTAGTGGATAATGACAAATACTGTATGCTAGAATTTTTCATGAGTATGCCACATACTTTGTGTGCCTTATGTTGTATGATGTAATGGCTGTATAGTTACACAATGACAGGTGTGTCATGGACTTGTTTCTGTTTATGTTTCATGGGTCTGTTGGGAATAATCTATGGATACACAGTAGCAATGAAGCAGCACAGGATGGCATGTCAGCACAGGAAAAATTTGTCTCTGGCAAGGTACAGCACTATAAGTCCATGGCTCCATAGGTTCATATGTGTATAACAGGCTAACAAGGACAATGGTAGCATTCAGCACACTCATGCATCCCTAATCTGTAAACAGGTCTGCTACCCTTGATAAGTGTCACCAGGGCTTTGAAAACATACACATCTACAAGCTGTTGTGATGGCGATGACCCACCAACAAATATCCTGTGTCCAGTACAGACAATTTCCCAACAGCAATCATGATTGTCATGTTTTGCATCCCTTTGTGTAACCTGCATATGCTGTGTATTACCGCAGATGAGTGCTTCACATGCATGAGGGGCCTGTTTCATGTAGGGTGTACTGTCTGTGTTACGTACCTGTCTCTCCAGCATGTACTATTTATATACCACAGTAATGTAGGTGTGTAGAACAGGTGAGACATGTGAGTGGCCATGGTGGTGCAGTGGCTAGCAATGCCACCTCACAGCAAGAGGTTCTCCAGTTCGATCCTTGGCTGGGGTGCCTTCTGTGCTGAGTCTGCATGTCCTCCCTGTGGTCACATGGGTTTCCTCTGGGTGCTCCAGTTTCCTCCCACATCCCAAAGACATGTTGTAGGTGGATTGGACACACTAAATTGGCCCTTGGTGTGAGTGCGTGTGTGTGTGCCTTCTGTGGAAGGTTGGGCACCGGGCTGGCAACTTGACACCATAATACTCCACTGCCAATCTTGAGCGGACGATGATCCACTGTGGTGACCCCTAACCGGGAAAAAGCCAAAAGAAGAAGAAGTAGAACAGGTGAGACGTGTTAGTCCTGTCATGGATATGTGGGAGATAGACTGTGAGATCCAACACTTGCTTGTATGAAGCCAGACACATCCCTTCCAATGCATGTAGGAGACAGGCTACACATGTATGGTTGTGACACAGACTCCATAAGACATGTTATCTACACTATGTATTGGTGTCCCATGGAACCTGTGTAGCTGCTATAGTTGTACAATATGCCTGTATAGTGACATAGCAAGGGTGCCATTGCACACAGTGATAGGTGTGATGACTGCCACGGTCAGTATAGTAGTGACAGTCTGGGGTTTACATCCCAAACCTATTGGTATAAGTTGTACAACAGTGAATGCAGCCCCACATCTTACCGACCAGATAAAGTAAAAGGCTACAT
Source organism: Protopterus annectens (assembly GCF_019279795.1). Classification (NCBI taxonomy): domain Eukaryota; kingdom Metazoa; phylum Chordata; order Ceratodontiformes; family Protopteridae; genus Protopterus; species Protopterus annectens. The sequence continues at coordinate 471,274,643 of NC_056744.1, read as the reverse complement.
TACTCTCTGTGTCCATAACTCCATGTGTAATGGCTTAACTGTGTGCAGTGTGTGGACACTACAATATTTTGCAGGGGTGGATGATTTCCCACAGGATGGTATTGTGCAGTCATTGGAATTTAGACTTTGTCATTGGCTCAGAGAACCACTGACTATGCGTTAGGCCATCCTGGGTAACTGTTAGTTCTGTGTGGGATTCTGTGACAACTCTTTATATGCAATTACCTGCTAATGTACTCATTCAGAAGTCACTGAATAGGTAAATAGGGTTCACCAGTAATGGATGATGGTGGACTCCACTAGTGACAGGTGTCATTGCAGCATAGGTTTCCCAATGCTAGCTTCCCAGAGTATGACTGTCAGACACTTGCATATCCACCAGCTGACATAACACTCTGTACATGACATACACAGTTTCCAGCAAGGCCTGCTGGTCTAATATTGTCATAAACCTTGTCAGGCCATGGTTGGTGGAATGAGACATATGTCCGACATCCATTGCATAGTGTAACAGTCAATGGGCTCCACCCGTTACAGTCGATAGGCATGATCTGGCCTTGAGGAAAAGTAATAGTGATTGGCCCAGTGATAGTAGGTGTATGACAGTGTTAGTGCTCCTATCCATGCTAACTCCTATCATGGTACTTCAGTTGATATGACTCAGAGATCTGGGGACACCACTTGGCCCTACATGCTAGTTGTCCTCTTTGGAAGTATGCATTACAGCCACTTCCTGCATGTTGCAAGAAGAGAGTCATGCAAGGTGTCTGTACAGAGCACAGACAAACACATTAGGGAGGTGTAATATGTAGACACTGTGTTGCTTAGTCATGTTGTGGCTCACTTGCCCAAAGGATGGTTCAGGTCCTTACTTACAATGTACTGCACCAGTGCTGTGGCATGCCCACATGGGGAACCTACATATTGCATCATGCATTTACCAGTATGGGTAACCAAAATATCCACCCCAATGTAAGGTCCTCCCTGGTGGGATCTGGCCACAGATCAGTCTCCTTAGAATTACCAGCACATACCCCCCCTTGCAGACAATACAGACATATATGTCAAGAAAACCATTTTTTACCTCCTGTGGGATGGTTGACAAAGCATGACTGCATCTCCCCCTACAGATGGACAGGCAAGTATGCAGAGCTCTACACTCATGCAGTATGTCAGCAGCATTAGAACTGCATGAACTCAGCAGTACATCACAGGAGGAGGCCAACTGCCATTAGCAGGCTGTACAATAATAGGTGGACAGTGCTGTGTGACAGTTGGGGTGAGGGTGCCCCCCTTAATATGAAGGCACTCCATCCTCAGTTAAAAAAAGCTCACAGTGTGGTTGTGATGTTGTGAAGACATGGTAAGTGACAAAAGTAGTCATCCATACAAGGAAGAACCACAACACACAATGTAGTTACATGTGTGACCTCAAAGGACAGGTCCAGATTGTCATTGACCTCAAACATCATGCTGTCACATACTCACAGACTGTCTGTGTCAACTACACTCTCTTGTCCCTACCACATGTGACAGATGACATTCCTACAACATGTTTACAGAGTAGTTCATAACTGGCCTCTCATTAGAAGATACACAGCATCTATTGCACATGCTAACATTCCAGGCTGCATCCCACATGTGATCTGATAAGGATTACTAACACCAATGGGATACCTTGCAATCATACTGACACCACTGGCTGCACACCAGCTCAGTGGATGATGGCAGCTGTGATACCCTTGCACAGATGTGGTGCATCCACTGACCAGCATAACTATACACCATTTTGTATATGTATCCATATCTGTATGCCCAAAAGGTCAATCATCATGGAGCTGATCAGCAGACATATATGTGATCTCAACACAGCTGACTGTACACAGTTTTCATGTGTGACAGGGGGAGCATGACTGTTACATGTGGTGGACATTTCCAAGGCAGTCACCAAGGACCTTGGTGAGGGTACATCAGGGCGTACACGCCCCTAGAGTGAGCCAAGCCATCTGACTGTATCCCCTGCTCAGGGAAAATTTACAAACCACTCACTTAGGCATCCACAATACTGTCATTGTAGGGGTCACTAAGTGGCCCAGTGATGGCACACATGCACAACATAGGGACATAAACCTGCAATAGCTGATCTGTAAGCAATAGTGCTCAACAGGGCTCAGCCCTGGGTCCTGTACTGCTTGGAATCCATTTAATCACAATACATGGGATTACTTACTGACTGTGGCTAACAATTTTGGCTGATGCCTGCAAATTCTGAGCACTTATACAATCTCTGTGGTACTTGATGATTGGATGGGAGATAGGAAATTCACCCCTGGGATCATGTCACTCACCCTGCTAGACAGGGGTCCAAAGAAGTAAATATCGTGGGAAGAAATAGCCGGGGAATTATTATGGCTAGGCTTGCATAGGCCCTAGGGCCAATAGCCTAGTACCAACCTATGAACCTATGAACCTATGTCACTATCCTGCAAGAGGGTATTGCGAACACATGCCTGTTGACATACTAATGGCCATAAACCCCATGCAAATATATATGTAGTGTCATTTCCATCAGTTAGGTTTATGTACCTGGTAAGTAGCACATCAGTCGCAACATGTGATATACATACTCGGGGTGGAAGAATTGGACAAACAAACCTGGCAACACAGGTCTACACCTAATGTGCTGAGATCACCATGCCTCTGCAGTGGTATGGCAGGAATCATATGGCATAGCTGAGACCACAGTCACCTGTAAGTGACATACTCATAACCTCCAAGTACTCTTCCTTCTACATGTAAGTATCTGAGTGCAATGGCCATTTGTTGTACCTTTCCAAGCAGTACTGGCAATTGCACACAACCGTATGGTCCCTCACAAGGACACTTCATGTCTTCAGTGTGTGTTCAATGGGGACCCTATGCAATGAGTGTTATTGTCACCTATGGCATATAGACTTTTCAGATGTGATCTGTGCCTTGCATATGGGGCAATATGTGACCCTGCTTGATTGCATATGCTGCCTATTTGTAGGAAGCATAGTAGATGGATAACTCACTGTAAGGACATTAACTTCATATATGAAGTTAGTACTTCATGCTTGTGGGAGAGATTTGTCTAGCAGACCTAAACAAACCCTTGAAACAGAACCCTGCCTAATGGCACACAGAGCACCTCAGATCACCTCAGCACATGCCAACTGCATGATTGGCTGGGCAACCCTCTTATCAACACAGAGCATCTGCCTGTGTCCCTCATGAACCAGGGCAATATGTGCTGATCTTGTAACTACAGGTATAAAGATGTCTATGATTGTGAGGGCTTTATAGCCATTGTGCTAGTGAAGTTCAAATGTCCTATGGTTCCTTGACATATTGTAAAATGCTCTAACAGGCTCACACACATACATGGCTATATTGAGGCTAGCACCACTTCCAATCACTGCGTACAGGACACACCAAGGCACACATGTAATGCAAGTTGGCTGTATGTAGATAAAACACTTACCTATGTACTGGTACACATTACAGATCACAGTACATGTTGCATGCAACACACCTCATGTCTGTTAGTACTATCAGTTTAGTACATATGCTTGATGACATCAGCAGGCCTTGTTGTGGTCAGTCCTTTGGGGGGCATCATCACACTCTACATGTAAAATACTTCAAAATCCTACATATTTCTAAGTTACCAAGGTGATCATATTTATGCCATATGGACATACACGTGCACCAAAAAGGAGATTAGTACCCCTACTTACCTAGTGTTATATACTATAGCTCACAGTACTTATCGCACATGCCACAGTTTAAGTCTGATGTGACAGTATCAGCTGGTAGTCTAAAGGTGGATGACATCATCAGGTCTTGTAGAAGAGGGCAGTTTGGAAGCCAGCAGCAAGTGACAGGGCCAAAAAGTGCATGTCAATTGTTATGCAGGGGGTTATGCACACACCCATAAAGTAGCCTGAAGTGAGATTAAAATCCCTATTTAGCTAGTCTTACACACTATACAGCACAGTATCTCTTGCATGTGCCACTGGTTAAATCTGTTGCATATATGATTGTAGGCAAAGTACTTGTGGATTACACAAACTAAGCTTGTGTTGAGCAGCATCTGTGGCCTGCAGAGTGATATTGCTTCATACTGTTATCTGCATCTAGTATCCTAGCAGTGAGATAACTGTTATTATCCTAGCCTTGTGTCTACAGTTATGAGTATGGCCATATGTGGCTATTTACACTTAGGCAAACCTGTACGCAGCAACAATGAGCCCTGTCTATGTGCGCGTTGTCAACATTATACATGACACCACCTGCTCAACTGTGTTTATCTGCATGGTGACATCCAGCAGGCATAGGGGTCTGTAGGTAAGTGGATTATGTACCATTGCACCGTTAGTTTGGATCCTTTGAGCAACAGTATGGATGTGTTATAGTGCAGATTTACTCACCATTCTTAGGGTATGTAAGACAATACAGACATCCATACTCATATTTATGTTTATAACAGGGATGTATGTACAAATGTAGCTGCGTGTGTGTATGATATGTATATGTATTATTTAGATATAAGGGGAGAGTCTACCTATCATTTTAATATATATAGCTATATATATTGTTATATATCTATTTGGCAGTACATAGAGATAGATATACTATGTATGTGGGAGAGAGATAGTGACCAACAGATATGTATACATACATGTCTGTATGTATATACATATCTATACATAACAGGTCATTTTTTATAAAGGAGCAATGGAATTGTGCTCATTTTAATTAAGTGTCTAGGCATGCCCAGTGTGACTGTCAGTACTTATAAAGTGATTTCAGGCCACATCTACTTGTACTCCAGTCTGGGATTTTGTGCATTACAGGCACTGACATCTGTCCCTGTTTCTGCAGTACTGCACTTCACTCAAAATGTCCGCGGCATTCCCTAGCTGTATGTTGTACTTAATATGTAACTGAGGTTCATAATGTTACCCACACACAGACTGACAGTCTGTAAAAACATCAACATAATAATACCTCACATGCAAAAGATGTGGATACATCCAGAATTGAACCATCAACACCATCAGCCCTGTTAACTTCCCTAGTCCACTGAGCCACACAGGCTGCCAGACAGAGCAGAGTCATTCATCACACAATCAACATCATAAATATGTACGTTGTTATTCCTGCTTTATGTGTGGCATACAATGTGTGATTGAGTTCTATGTTACAGGCCTGAAATTTCCTGGTCTGCTGATATAACATTGCTGACTTACTGTTAAAGCAGTTATATAGGAACACTTCTGTGTTGGGGGTGGGGGGAACAACAGTACATGATATGCTGGGATAGACAGTAATCCAAATAACATGTGACTCCCCCCCCCCCCCACTGTTTAACATCTCCCTTGACTGATGTAGTAAATATTCCAACCATGAGGCCTAGTGATTATTAGGGGACACATACTACTGGACTGGGTATCTGTAGTCCCATGTGGATGTTACTTTTGTCCACATAGCCCTCTACATTTCCTTGCATACATGCAGCAGATCCATGCATACAATACCATATTATAGTACTATGTAGGTTAGGGACTTACCTTGTGAATGCAGCAGATGACAGAACTGTAGTTCAGGGCTGACTCTGTCTGATGCAAGCAGTACACAGCAAATATATGGATAGGTACAGGCTGTGTGGGCTGCCTAGCATCAACAATTTTACTATATGTATGTGAGTAAGAATAAGGTGTCAGTCGCTAGGGCCCAAGGTTGTCAGTGAATGTTCTATGGATTGTCTCTTAGCCAAAGCTAGGGCATACTGGGCATGCCTATGTCTTCCTATAGGGAAATCATCAGGGGTTCCTCCTTCGAGTCCTCCTGTGACTGTGGCTGTGGTGACCTAGGCAGTAGTGGGGGGATATGTATCCTTTCCCTTAGCTGATCCTGCTGCAGCTATTTCCACAGGATCATATTGTGTGGCATGGTATATACTGTGAACATATGTGTACATGTGGCTGGATAGTACTGCAGGGCTCCACCAGATATAGCTAGTCACTGAAACCGTGACTTCAGAAGCCCAAACACATGCTCTATGATATTCCTAGTTTATGCATGTGCCTCATTATGGCATTCTTGTGTGTGTGTGTGTGTGTGTGTGTGTGTGTGTGTGTGTGTGTGTGTGTGTGTGTGTGTGTGTGTGTGTGTGCGTGTGTGTATGTGTGTGTGTGTGTGTATTTCAGATGGGTGTCATCATTTTTTATTTATTTTATTTTACATTTGTTGATAGTCCGACTGGATACATTTCCATTTTCAGCGGAGGCCCAGGGAGAAAAGCTCCAAACTTACAAACAGATAAAGACAAGCAAGTTACAGTATATGCACAAACATATTGTATTAACATACAAGTTACAGTTTCACATTTCAAGCTTATGAAGAATACAGTTTATATACAGAAATATATACAAATATGTTACCGTTTCTCTTATCAAACCTATAGGTGCAGCTTATATACAGAGTATCTGCAAAGATATTACAGTTTCTCTTTTCAAAACTTTTAGTGTAAGAGGTTAGTTGCTATGAATAGGAAATAACAGGGATATGGAAGAAGAAGAGGCTTTAGTCAGGGTTAGAGCAGGGACATAACCAGTGAGTTTTGAAATACTGGGTTAGATTTTTTTTTACCTGATTAAGGAAGGGTACAGAGTAAGGTCAGATGGGAGTGAATTCCAGGCTTTGCCAACTGAATTTGCAAACAAAGAATCTCTAGATAGGTTGTTAGCTTTAACAGACTGAACCAAAAGTTTTGCAGTGGAACGAAGAGGCCTAGTGTTTTTGTAGGGATGGATAATGTTTTTTAAAGGAGGGAATTTTTTCTGGATGGTTAATGACCTTGAATGCTACGGTAAAGTTGATTGAATTGAATTAGTCTGGGTGTTCTAGCCAAACTAAGAGGTGTAGGTTTTGGCAATGGTGCATCCTGTAGGGAGTTCCTGTGGCAAACCTGGCAATTTGATTGTAGCAGCTAGAGAGTTTGCTGAGATCAGTTTTGTTTAAGTTAGTGAGTATTGGTGAAGCATAGACTAGATATGAAAGCAGATGGGTACGGGCAATGGCAGTCCTAGCTAGAGGGTTGAGAAAAGGTTTGTTTTTGTATAGGTTCATAGTTTGTTTTATGTGCATATCATATTTGAGGTTGTTGTCTATTATAACACCCAGTAGTTTGGTATACATATCTGGTAAGATTATGGTCCCATTGTTAGATGTTATAGTAAACGAAGGTTCAGGGGATTTGTGAGTAGGGGAGAAGAGCAATAGCAATTGTTTTATTAGGGTTTAACATCAGCTGTTGATTAGAGATCCAGTTTTCCACTGTATTAAAGGTTTTCTGCGTTAAACTAAGAAGATCTGTAGGGGTAGAGGCTGAGCAGATCAGGGTGGAGTCATCGGCATATTGTATACAGGTTGCATCTGGGATTACAGTGTGGAGGCCATTGATAAAGAGGGAGAAAAAAGGGGACCTAATATGAGGCCTTGAGGGACACCACGGGTAATGGAGAGAAGGGTGGAGAGTTTGCCCTGCCAAAGGACAGCCTGCTGTCTTCCACTAAGATAAGATTGAAACCATTGTATGGCATGGTTGTTCAGAGATATTTTATTTAGGGTAAGTAAAAGTAGCTAGTGGTTAACCATGTCAAAGGCCTTGGAAAGATCGAGAAACAGGGTAGAAAATAGTTTGTTGTTGTTACGGCTGGAATTTATGACATTAGAAAAGGAGACGAGGGCTGAGGTGGCACTGTGCTGTCATCTAATTCCATGCTGAGGGTCATCCAAGGTTTTACTACATAGCCAGCATCCCCTGGTAAATGGTCATCTGAGATGTCCCCCCAGCAAACATCTGGTACAACTGTGATGCGTGCCAGATATGGGAGATGTGATAACTGCCAGGGCTGCCAGCACACATATTTATGATAATCCCCTGGGCATTGCACATGACCTGGCAGTTAATGGAGTGGTACCCCTTGCAGTTGATGTAGATTCTACCCTCCTCACTGGGTGGTGACTTGATGTGTACATGAGTACAATCTATGGCACCTAGTACCTCAGGGTAGTGTGCTACATGGTATAAGTGTTGCATATTGTTGGCCCGCTCCTCATGGGTGAGGGGAAAAGATATGTGCTCACTGGCTTCTGGTAGCATGTCATCCAGGAACTGGTGGAGTACCCTGGATGCCGATGCCAGTGAGACCTCATCATGTCCTCAGTAGGTCTTTGGAAAGTCCCTGTAGCTAGTATCCTAAGGGCTACACATATCTTTGTATCCATTGGGATAGGCTCTCCTCTGTTGGCCCTGGGTCTGAGTTGAGGGCAGCAGAGCTCAGTGAGCTCTTGTAGTATGTACTTGTCCACCAAGTAGCGCTCTACAATCTCCAGCTCATGTAGCTCATGGAAGGCTACCCTGGGCCTGAACATTCTTCTCCTTCTCTGAATAGGCCTATTGTCAGCAGCATCAGCATCAGCACTGCCCTCACCCTCTAGCAAATACAGATGTAGCAGAGCAGCAGCAGCCCCTAACATTCTGTGAGTTAAAATTCTCAAGTCTGTACTCCAACGGTACAGAGTATGGGTGAAAGAATCAGATTTTAGGGTGTAAGCACACTTTATAGTGCTCTGCTGTAGGTGCTGACTGTATGATTGGTTACTTATGATGCATTCCACCTGCCTAGTATATCATTAACTTCATTTAATGGCCCTAGTTTAAGTTAAACAGGGGTCAAAACTAATTACTATGCCATTGGCTTTTAGATACACTCAGCACTGTGGCTCGCTGCACAAAAGCGTACCCCTTACATAAACAAAGCTTAGCACTTAGTACTCACCCCCACCCCAGATTTCCACGCTCAGCATAGTGGCATGCCATGCAGACATGTGGAAAAATGCTCCCGTTAGCTATACAAAGCTTAGAAGTTAGTGCACACACACCCCTGAAAGGGCATGCTCAGTACCACAGTGGGGCATGCAAACAGTAGCAGCTAAGCTGAACCACGCTTAAAAGTCATGTCCCCTGATGTCAGCTACCTCCTGTGTAAATACCAACATGATTCTCTTCCTATATGAAGGGGATATGCGGACATAATTGCCCCTTTATTGTCTTCAGTAACTCCACATCATTTTCATATGGATCTTGCTCACAGCCTGGAAACTACACACTTCCTAGGCTCACCACATTAGCAACAGCACCAATGCACCATTGCAGATACTCCACACAGGGTTCTGTAACACATTTCTGTCACATAACACTAATTTTATTTTTTCTGATTTTTTTTTTTAAAACATGTTTGTGCAGTGTAGTATGCTGCACAAACATGCCCAGATTATTAAAAAATATATTTTATTTATTTATTTATTTTTATTTTACATTTGTTGATCGGGATGGTCTAACTGGATGCATGTCCATTTTCAGTAGAGTCCCGGGGAAATAAGCTCCAGGAAGTTACATTAGTACAACTATTCAGGTAAAGGTTATTTATATAGATGCAAACTTAAGGTTTCAACAGTTCAGACATTTACACAGTTTCAACATAAATTTATGTAACAAGTTGTGGTACAAATACATAGTTAAAGTTTCAGCAATTGCAAAAAAAAAAAACAAACAATTTGCACAGTTTGTACAGAATTTGTTGGAAGCATTAGATGAGGTATTTTATACTGTATTTACAAAAGACTTGGCTATACAAGTTAAATTAGCTGTAAAGGGTAAGATATGTCTTTATAAAGGATAGGTATTAGGTGGATATTGACAAAAGTCAGAGCAGATATAAAGTCTAAAGCGAGAGAGAGAAGGGAGCAGATAAGATTAGTCAAGATTTGAACAGGGACATAACCAGTGGGCTTTCAGATAGAGCTTCAGATTGTGCTTAAAAAGTGTATAAGAAGACATTGATGTAAGTTCGTAAGGGAGATGGTTCCAGTTTTTCTCACTGCATTAGAGAACAAGGTATCTCCTGCCATGTTTTTAGATTTATATGTTGATACAAGTAGTTTATTAGATGATCTTAATGTTTTGAGGTTTTTATATTGGGTAATGAGGCTGGAAAGGATTGGGGTATTTGTGTGTTGGTAGAGGGTCTTGTGGGCAATGGTGAATTGGTTATAGTGAATCTGATTCTGGAACTCTAGCCAGCCTAATTGTTTCAGGTTATAGCAGTGATGGGTCCTGAAAGGAGAAGCAGTGGCAAATCTGGTGATGTTGTTAAATGAGTTGGTCAGCTTGTTCAGGTTATATTGTGACAGGTTTGTATATATGGACGAAGCATAGAGAAGTGTGGAGATAAGGTGGCTGTGGGCAATAGTGGTTCTAGCTAGTGGGGAGAGAAAGGGCTTAATCCTGTAAAGAGATCCTAGTTTCTTGTTAACAGTTTTTATGGTATTGTTGATGTGGGTATCAAAGTTCAGGTTATCATCAATAGTAACCCATAAACGTTTAGTTGTTGGATCAGGAGATATGAGTATGCCATTGTTGGATGAGATTGAGAAATTTAGTGGGAGTGACTTCCTGGTAGGAGTAAAGAGCAAGAGTTTGGTTTTTTGGGGTTCAAGAGGAGGCAGCATTGTAGAAACCAGTTCTCTGTTATACTAAACATTTTTTGGGTTAGAGTCTGTAGTTGGGATTGAGATTTAGCTGAGCAGATTATTGTTGAATCTACTGCATATTGTCTGCAGTTAGCTTGGGGAATAGCTTGGTTTAGTTCGTTGATAAATATTGAGAAAAACAGGGGGCCTAATATGGAGCCCTGGGGAACACCTAAGGTAACAGGGAGATGGGATGATAGGTTGTTGTCCCATAGGACAGCCTGTTGTCTGTTGTCTAAGTAGGACTGGAACCATTTAGTAGCCATTGTATCGAGAGAAAAGGATTTTAGTATATTAATAAATAGATCATGGCTGACCATGTCAAACGCTTTGGAAAGGTCGATGAAAAGTGCCAAAAAGAGAACATTGTTATTACGGTTAGAAGTGATCCAGTCGGTGAAGGATAAGAGAGCAGTAGTTGTGCTATGGAAGGGTCTGAAGCCATGCTGACACTTAGCCAGAAGATTATTCTGAAGTAGATGGTCTTTTAACTGTCTATGGATGCACTTTTCCATTATTTTTGCCAAGAGGGAGAGTAGTGCTATGGGACGGTAGTTGGAATATTCTATGGAATTTCCACCTTTGTGTAGGGGAATAATGTGGGAGATTTTCCAGATGGCTAGAATGGTGCTTTCTTGTATGGTTCTATTTATCAACAGTGATATGGGGCATGCTATTGCTTTGGCTGCTTTTTGCAGATATTCAGCAGGTAGCTTGCCAGCTGATGGGTAGATGGTTTTAGCTTGTGGAAAAGGTTACAGATGAGCGAGGTTGGGACTGGTTGCAAGTGGAGTATTGAAACAGAGTTATCAGGAAAGGTAGGAAGAGCAGAAACCAAAACAAGGGAATTTAGTAGTCGCAATACTTCAGTAGGTTTCAATATTAATTTTTGGGCTAACTGCAGCACAGAGTGGGTTATCTATTTAGTCACTTGTTCATGCTCCTCATTCTATGTGGGACAAACTTCTAGACCTTTTTGTCTCTGGATTGGGGAGCATCGTAGTGATATCAGGAATAAACGTCCTACTAATGCTTTGTGCAAACGTGTGCAAACGCAATACTGCATCTTTTTATTTCACTGTTATAGATTGTATTGTAGGTAAATGTAGGGACAAATCAGGATGGCATGATATACTTAATTTCAAGGAACGCAAATGGATTATTAAGTTAGGGGCTTTGTTCCCACCTGGGCTTAATGACCAATTATGAATGCACCAATGAATTGTTGTATGTAGCAGTATATATACATGAGTGATTTTTGTTGGCTCATGTTTATTCACTGAAGAAGGCTATTACAGCCAAAACCGGTTTGAGGCAGATAGTTGGGCTTACTACCCTCCACCTAGTTATGTGATTTCTTATTTTCATTTTATGTATTAAATTGTGGGTTTCCACCTTTTCTTTGTTTTAGATTTTATTAAATTGCCCCCAATAAGTTTACACTCTTGTGAATATAAACAAACTAGTTCAAATCCACTTTTCACCATTTAAGAAAGCCCAAACATTTGTGGCCATTTTGACTTAGCACTATAATTTTACAGAATCAGCACTGTTTCTTCATTGCATGCTAATTTACATAAAGACACAGAGCATCTGTTGTTAATAGCCCTTGTGCATTTGCAAACTGCAGGACTATGAATACCACCATGAATGTTCTCCATGTGTCCATCTAGGTTCCATTTGGGATGAATAAGTGTTTTTGAATGTCCTTAGACAAAGTAGTGTTTAAATAAGAATTGGTTCTTTACCTCTCATCCATTGCTTATTGTGACAGGAGCTGGCTCTGGCATGGTACTGAACAAGATAAAGCAGGTATCAGAAAATAAATGACTCGAAGGCAAAATTATTTTATGTGTGCATTTTCCACATATTGCAGATTTATTCAGCTTTGTAATGCTTTTACATATGACACATTACAATATGCTAAGAATTTTTATAGGGTTTCATCTTGCCTTCTCGTGGTCCCTTTATATATTTCACACAAGATAAAAAACTGTTGCTTCTTCTAAGCAAGAACCATTGCATTTAAATACACATGTGTAGTTTAGCATTTTGTAAAATGAATGCATTGCAATCCCTGAAAATGTAAAAATGAGCAATTTAAAAAGCAATTGCTTGTATATTATTTGCTGCCATTAAGTTTTTAAAATCAGCCATAAATGTTTTATTGGTTTTCCTATTGTGTATTTATCTTTATGCCAACATTTCAATACTGGCCAGCACTAATTCAGAGAAGGACTCGGAGAAAAAAGCTTTTCTACTGCCAAACAGCACTCCATTCATACATATAGCATTAAAAAGTATTTTTACCCACAGAATGCTAATAATGTCTAATGTCTGTTGTATAAACAATACTGACATTGACAGTCTACAACTGTATTTAATGTTTTATTTATTTAATTTGTTGGCAGTAACACAAGTTTTTACTTTATGCATGCACTGAAGTACTAAGTACAACGCATCAAGGATTTTGCAGCCTTTAACATTTTTTGCATCTTGTTTAAATGGTATATGCTAAATCTTCAGCATCTCTCCTTCCTTTTCTACTTCCTATAATTTTGCTGCAATCTATAAGCAATATAGTCAAAATTCAGCACTTTGAAATGCTTGCCTAAAACTATTTTGTTTATGATTAGTCACCATTGTATCAGTTGCCGCGTACTGCTCTGAGGTTTTCATCATTGGCTTTTAAATAGTTTTACGTACATTGAAGGTTCTTGTATTTGACATATAATGCATTGCTTGATGAACTATATTCTGAAAGCTCTTTGCAACATAATTTATTCTAATGTTCAGCATACAGAACAAAAAGTTCCCCTGAAAAGAAAATATGGGTCATATTCATAAATGCATGCACTTAGTGCTGCTATCATATGTGAACATGATACTGCTATCATATGTGTACATGATACTGCCATCATATGTGTACACGATACTGCTATAATATGTGTACAAGATACTGCTGTCATATGTGTACATGATACTGCTATCATATGTGTACACGATAGCACACTATTTGGTGTTCATTAAACAGCCCTGCACTTTGAGCAAAACCTCAACCTAAAGGTAAGTGGCAGAATATGCTAATGAAGGCATAAGCAGACAAACTACATGCAATCCAACATGGCTAAGCTATTCATGTACGTATAAAGTGAGTGCATACACTCTGTGCTCCCTTTCACCCTGTATTCCAAACCTGTTTGGAATACAGTGCTAGGGGCTGCTGCTGTCATCATTAATCTGCACATGCAACAGGCTTTAATTCAAGGTGCTTCTGCCAGAACTTGGCTGAGAAGGAGAAGGGTGTTTTAGATCACATTTGACTTATGAGGGACTGCATGACACAGAAATTGTAGAGTGATACGGGCCTGAGGCCCCAGGGAAATCATGGAGAACCCATCCTAGTGGAAACAAAAGGTATGTGTAGCATTGCATATACTAGCTACAGGTATTTTCCAGAGACCCACAGGGGATATATTAGGGACATCATGGGTCTCAGCTTCTAGACTATCACATCAGTTTTTTAGGGTCTACTTTTCAACACCGAAAAATCAAAAAATCGAACACTCACATGAGCGAAAAATCAGGAATTCGATATTTAGTTTTTTGGATTGCAGTACAGTGAAGATCAGAATATTTGCTCTTTCCTTACTGTAGTGCAATCTCAGAGTAGGAATATATATTTAGCGGGGGGTGTGGGGGGGCGCAGCCTCCCATAATAGCAATTTCGAGTTCCTGATTATTCGCTCATGTGAGCGTTGGATTTTTTAAATTTTTCAGTGTTCTGACATAGACCTGTTTTTTATATGGAATCCTACAACATGCAAGAGATCATAACTACTTCACACGCACCCCAGAGGATAGAGCAACAACCATGCAAAAATTGTACAAATAGCACACTTCCCAGTAGTTCTGTGGGCCACAGATTGCACACATAGAAATAAAAGTGCCACCTGGTTCACAGGGAAGGAGGTACATTAACAAAAGAGCATACCACTGTATAAACAAGTTCTCTGTAAAGACTAAGGGGTCATCTACAATATGTATGCAGGCAACTCAGGCAGTTTTCACAACTCACATATATGGCACACCTATAAACCGTGCACAAGGTTTGCTAGGGGTGGCTTTCCACTAGAGCATCTAGTGGAGGATGCATGTTATGCACTGGAACCATGGTTCATGACACCCATGAAAAACCCTCTCAACCCCATTGAGCAAGGATACAATGATGCCCATGCTCAAACTAGGAATATCACAGAATGTGAATTGGCTTTCTCATATGAAGGTTCCAGTGTCTAGATGCATCAGACGGTGCCCTGTACTATGACTCAGCCACCTCTGCCAAAATGCTCATAGTCTGTGCCATGTTGAGCAATATAATTCTCATGAAACAGCTTCGAGAAGGACAACAAGGGGTAGGACCACAGTTTCCAGAACCACAGGGAGAGCTGGTGGTTCCAGCAGATACAGATGAGGTGTCTGAGGGAGAACCATCAGTTGCCAATGGCACTGGCAGATGTAGGTAGGCACTATATGACATTCCTCTGGCTAAGAGGCAAAGGATAACACACACACCTACTATCTAAGTGAAGACTCTAACCACATACAAAGATTAACTGAAAATGATGCTTGCAAAAGTTAACAACCTTTATATAACTACATAATGGTTGTGTTGTTAGCATCAGACAGAGACATCTCCAAAAACACATCTTGTTGCTGCATTATTAACAAAGCAAGTGTGGAATCTGTGGGGAAAAAATTATATATAACTAATTACTCATATGTGCCTAAGATGAAACATGTCTCAGGTGTACAATAATGTTAGTGATGACTTATGACTGATGTTTGCAATATACAGCTATGGATTTTGCACAATACTGTGCATCAAGCATTTCAATTAGCCACTGTATGTAAGTCAGTGAGCAGGTGAATGTTAGCATCATTTGCATGAGTATAGCAATAAGCAATAATTAACAATCTACTCTGACTGAATTGCTAAGAATACTGATGCAAATACAGAGGGTCAGCAATTATATAACCAGTCATTCTCAACTGAGTAGGAATGATAAATAAAAACATTTCTTCTACAATACATTGTATGAGTAAACAAGCATTAGCAATCTACTATTTGCATCAGAAACAGAGGCAACCCTAAGTCACAATGAAATGTGTAAAGGGCAGGGCACAGTTATCATCACTTGCACAAGGTGGTGGGTGAGATACAAGAGGGCAAACCTATCACAAAGAAATGAGTGCAAGCAAACAGCAATCAATTTATTCAGGAAGTATACAGTGATTGGAGGCAGTAGCAAGAGATTTATATCACTCACCAGTAGTGTTTCTATAATTTGTGTGTGAGATGGTATGGGCAAGTTGTTTTTCAGTGTGTGTGTGTGCGTGCGTGTGTGTTTGTGTGTGTGTGTGTGTGTGTGTGTGTGTGTGTGTGTGTGTGTGTGTGTGTGTGTGTGTGTGTGTATGTGTATGTTTGTGTGTGTGTGTGTGTGTGTCTGTGTGTATGAGTGAGTGCGTGTGTCTTCACAAACACAATCAAACACTATTTCCCATTATCTTGGACAGGTCTGAATCATGCATAGCAGAGTAGTCAGTGCAGTGTCATCACACCCAACAATGGAAAATACTTCTGCCAGGAATTACACTGATACTTCCATGGCCTTGGCTGGAAGTTGGTGTGCTGCCTGAACATGAGAAATATCTGTTGGATGAGCTCTCAGACCAACTGCATCCAGGACCATGACCACATGGCATACCACATCTGGCTGTGGACACTTCAATCACTGACAGAGGAGTGGAAGTAGTGCCACTAAGGGAGTGGGATGTGGCATGGCCAAATTGACTAACACCTGATGATAAGGCCACTCTCTGGCCAAATGGATGCTGAACTTCCCCTACTAGGCATTCCATTACAGACACTGCCAGATCCAGTGTGTCATTCATCCTATCCAAGGAGGTACCTGTCTGTTTCAGGCAGTCTCGTATTGTAAAATGACAACATTTAGAATTTACACTATCTCTTCTGAGGCCCTGATGGTACGTCCCTGTGCCCCCATTACAGCCCTAAACATATGTCATGTGGTATCTACTGACACACCAACATGGACAGTGTACAGCAGGCCTCCTCTGAGCAACTCTGCCAATTCCTCTATGTGGCACTTTGCCCTCATAATGGTTACTGGGAGGACTCAACCAGCTCTGTAACTGGACTAACTAGACTACCCGGATCAACTACTTTAATACTTTAACAACACATTCCTCGAGATATTAAATAACCTAGCTCCTATAAGGAAAATTTGCACCAAAACCAAACAACTACCTTGGCTAACAAAAGACACTACACTACTTCTTAAAAAAGGGACAGGGCCTGGTCACTTCACCAAAGTACCAAAAACAAAGAAATCCTTACCTCATATCAACTAAGAAATAAAACCAAAAAACAAATCAACTATGACAAAAAAGCATACTTCCAAGCATGCCAACAAAAACACCAGAAAACCCTCCAAATTTTTGGCAAAGTATTAATTATCTCTTAAACTCTGGAAAACTCTTTACCCCAGCACTATCAATTATACCCCTGAGTGTTTAGCATCACAATTCAACACTCACTTTATCAATTTGATAGCCTCCCTCTTAAGCAACAATTCTAATGCACCTCTAACAATACCCACCTTTACTGTATATAACCCTAACTCCTTTTCTATTCAGCCCATCCAAACTAGTTATATATAAAAGCTCCTAACCAAATTAAAACCATGCACTATTGCAGCCGATCAACTCCCCATTGAATTTCTAAAACTAGCTGCTACTTCCATCTCCTATCGAATATCTATACTAATCAACTGCTCCATCTCGGAATAATACTTACCTCTGTTCTGGAAAATATCACATATCATCCTCCTATACAAAGGCAGTCATAGGTTTATAGGTTCATAGGTAGGTACTAGGCTATCTGCCTGAGGGCATTTATAAGCCTAGCCAGAGTGTGTCGGCATTCACCGCCTCATTGATTAATTAACTGATCCTCTGTCAAGCAGCGCCAATGAAGTGATCCCAGGGGTATATTTTCTGTTACCCATCCACTCGTCAAGGTTTCTCTTGAAGAGCGTTAGTGAGGGGCTCTGCCTAATGTAGTTTGGAATTTTGTTCAAAGTATGGGGAGTCTCTGTGACAGGAATCTGTCCCTCCAGCATGTTCTATTTATTATTGTGGCGAGGTTTAGCTCACTAGAGCGCGTGTCTCACAGTGACTTGGATTTCTTTAGGTGGAGCAGGTCCATCAATTCTGAGTTGGACATGGCTTTGTAAGTCAGGCAGAGATCACCTCTGCCACTGAGTACAGCCGGAATTTTTTCAGTCGGGCTGCATAGGACATACGTTTGATGCCAGTAATCCTCTTGGTGAGGTACTTTTGTGGTCTCTCCAGCTGTTGGAAGTGTCTTGTGAGGTACAGCCCAAATGGGGCATTGTACTCTATGATGGGTCTGATGAGTGACAAGTGGAGGAGTACTATAACCTCTTTATTTCTAGATGCGAACCCTTTATTATTTCAATGGGCCACATAGAAGGATTTCCTAACTACTTTGGCAATATGATTGTCAAAGGAGAGATTACTATCTACCTGGGTCCCCAGATGTCTTATTACCTCTTCTGTATTAAGGGGGCTGCCACCTATGTGGTAATTCGTGGGTGTTTTGTTTTTCCCAAATGGGATGACTGCATTTTTTGGCATTTAGCTTGAGGCCATGAATTTGACACCCGGTGTCCGTCTCAGTAAGGTCTTTTTGGAGGATGTCCATGTCAGACGGAGGGTCAATTATAGCTCCCAGTTTGCAGTCATCAGCAAACCTGGTTAGCCATAGTCCTCCTGTGTTTGCCTGTAGTTCTGAGAAGTATATGCCGAACAGTAGGGGTCCCAGGACCGAGCCTTGTGGGACACCACTTGTGACTGGTTTAGAGTCGGACCTGGAGCCCGCTATTCTTACCGTGTGAGTTCTGTCTGTAAGCCAGTTGGCAACCCATCTCGTAACGTAGGGGTTTATGTTCAGGATGGTTAGTTTTTCTGTAATACCCGAGTGGGAAATGGTGTCAAAAGCCTTGGCAAAGTCAAGGTAGACTGTGTGAACAACCTTTCCCTCATCTATGGCCTTGGTGACTGTCTCGAAGAAGTCAACCAGGTTTAGTAGGCATGATCTGCCCTTAACAAAGCTGAACTGGGTCGGGTCAAGTGTTTGGAGGTTCCCAATGTCTTTGTTAATGAGTTTCATGATGATGTACTCCATAGCCTTGCAGACCAGGCTAGTGAGGCTTATGGGGTGATAGTTACCAGGGTCAGTTGTGGCCCCTCCTTTGTGGAGTGGAATAACCATTGCTGTGCACCATTCTATGGGCACGTAGCCTGTGGATAGGCTGAGGCTGAACAGCGTGTTTAAGTGGGGGGTTAGTTCGTTCTGTAGTTCGTGCAAGACGCAGCCTGGGACACCCTCTGGCCCCATTGACACTGTGTTTTTGGCTTTTGAAAGGGCTATTTTCACCTGTGCATCTGTGATTTCTGGGACACTACACTTTTCCAGTATTGTTGTGGGCCCTTTTGGGTTTGAGAGGGGGGTGAAGTATGCACTGAATCTATCTGCCAGGATGTTGGCAATATCAATAATTTCAGTATATTTTGTACTATTTTGCACTAGTTCAGTGCATATCTGCGAGTTGCCACTTAGATTCTTAACACAGCTAAAGAAGGCTTTGTGGTTTTTCATTTTTTTTTCGAAGTTAGCCTTGGATGATTTTATGAGGGACCTTAGTTTCTTACTGCTACTGATCAGGGATGTCTTTCATTCTTGGGATTTGCTTTTTTTCTGAACTAGTTTCCTCCTTCTATTGTATAGCCTGTTTATAGCAGGGGTCCACCAGACTGGTTTCCTTCTCTTAGAGGAGTGAGCCTTGGTTTTGCTAGGGATGGCATGATCCATACATTCTTGCAGGTGCTCATAGAGAGCATTTGTAAATGTTTCTGCATCTTGGGCAGCGTTATCCTTTAGCGCGGGGGCTGTGAAACTTACCTCCTCTGTCTTAAGTAAGGTGAAGTTTACTTTAGAAAAGTTTTTTATTGTGGTTTCCTTAGTTGGGGGTGGTGGTGGGGTGTGGACATCCAGAGTGATTAGTTTATGGTCTGATCTAACCAGTGACGGGGTGGCCTCCAGTTTGGAACACCTGTCGCCAATGATTGTGATGACCAGGTCCAATATGTTTTCACCTCTGGTAGGGGAATTTACCAGCTGAGCCAGGGTGTTTGAGTTGACGAAGTCCAGGAAGCACTGGGCCTGGGACTTTGTACTCGAGTAGTTTTCCCAGTCATTGGTAGGGTAACTGAAATTGCCCAGTATCAGGGTGTTTGGTCGGACCTTTATCTTTTCTAGTGTCTCCAGAATGTGGTGGTCCTGTGTAATGGAGGGTGATCTGTAGCAGGCCACAATTTGCATTTCAGATTTGCCCGATGTTAGTTGCACATGGATGATCTCAGAGGTATCGTGCTGCGCCACTAACCTGGAGGTGTAGGTATCCTTGATGAATATGGATACACCCCCTCCTTTTGTGTTTTGGTCCGTGTTCTGTGGCCGAAACATGTGGTATGAGTTGTAGCCCAGTAGTGCTGCAGTGCTCTCTGGAGCCTTGAACCAGGTTTCAGTTACTGCACAGATGTCGACGTTCTCCATACTGAGGAGTGCTTCGAGCACGTGTATTTTGAGATTTAAACTCCTGGCGTTGAGTAGCATAACTCTCAGTTTTTTGTTAATTGTGCTGTTTACGGAGGTGGGTTTGACTTTTGAGCCTTGCCTAAAAAAGGCACTATGGGGCCTGCAAGAGCCTTGGCCAGAATTCGGAAGCCTAGGGGTGAAAGGTGCAAGCTGTCTCTTGTGAAGCAACCCGGCTTGTCGAGCATTTCATCCCAGGCTGACAGACACTGGATCCCCTTTAAATGGCACCAGAAGTTTAGCCAATTGTTGAACTTGATCATTTTTTCTTTATACTGAGGTATCATTCTTGGTGAGGGCAGGATGCTACTCAGGGTCAGGGTCATACTAGCCTGAGCTACATGATCAGGGAGCTCTTCCATGTCTCTTTTCATGTGGTCCAGGGAGGTATGTCTTAGGTCATTCACACCAACATGAACAATGACAGAGTCATATTTGTACTTGTTCTGGAGTTACCTGAGTGCTTGTGTTATGTGGCAGATTCTGGGTCCCAACAGGCAGCTATCAGTAACCTTCTGCTTGTCCAGCCTAGTGAGTGGGACATCAGTGTGCCTGACTATAGAGTCACCTATTACTGGTGTGTTAGGTATGTTATTTCGCCTTAAGGGCTGTGATTGTGCAGCACACTGATTTTGTGTTTTATGTGTTGTCTGGTTTGTGACAGGAGGTGCAGGTTGTTTGGGTGTCTGCTTTGGAGGTCTCTGATGCTTTTGCAGGTTTTTATTTAGAGCCTCCGAGTATGATTTTGGGTATTTATGTGTATATACCTACAGTCCCTCTACAGACTTCTCAAACTACGAACCCATTGCCATTGTGTCCCCCCCTAGCTAAAATCCTAGAACAATGTATTCATCAACAACTCCTTCACTACTTCCTTAAGAACAACCTCCTATCTAATTCTCAGCACAGCTTCTGACCTAAGCATAGTACTAATATTGTACTTATAAGTTTCACTAACACTGTAAACCTCCTCAAAAATGAAGGCCGACTTGTCTCATCAGTTTACTTGATATGTCCATAGCTTTCAATATGGTATCCCACCAAATACTTTTCAACAAACTAGCCACATATAACCTCAGTACAACATCCCTGACTTGGTTCCTCAGCTATCTTTCTAACTGACAGCAATCTACCAAATGAGAAAACATACTCTCACCCCTTCTACTCAGCTCTGTTGTAGTACACCAAGGATCCATCCCTGGACCTCTCCTCTTCATAATATTTACCAAGAACCTCAGTACATCCACTCAACTAGCCTTTATCATTCAATATGCCAATTACGCTTCTCTTATCTGCTCTGCCCCCTCACCTTAGGAACTACAAGAAAAAACACAAAAAACCCTCCAAGACATAACAAACTACCTCATCAATCATCAACTCATACTAATTCCAAACAAAACCAAGCTAATGGTCTTTGGTAATAAAAAAAAAAAAAAACTGTCCCCTCTCACCATCTACTGCCCTAATGGTATAAAAACTGAACCAGTAAATTAAACTATCTTCTAGGTGGAACAATAGATGACTGTCTAAAATCTGATAAACATATTTCATTAAAAATTAAAATGGTCCACATAAAACTTGGTTCATTGTATAGGGCCAAACCATACCTAACCAACAATGCCAGGGTATCCACTGCCAGATCCGGCCTACTATTCACCCTTCTATATTGCTCCCAAATCTTTACCAACCTGCACAAGTCTTACTTGAACAACCTAGAGACCTGCTATAACAAAGCAGCCAATCTGCCGTTAACCTACCCCATAAATCTCATCACTGTTCTGCCATTCACCATCTCAACTGGATTAAACTACCCAGCCTATTATCTCTCAACCAACTAACCATTGCCCACAGTATCATCCATAAACCCAACAGCTGCCCAGCTCTCCTAGTTCAATGTAGTACAAACCTTAGGTCCCTTAGATCATCTGACAAATTCAATTTAAATGTAACTAAATCCAATAACTACTATGGAGACTCCTTCATCTCTAATAACATAGCCAAAACCTGGAACTCACTACTCCAACACATCCTAAAAAATCCAGACAGTCACAAATGCAAACTACTCCTAAAAAAACACCTTACTAGTCACTGTCTATGCTTCTACTCATGTTCAGGTTAACTTCACCAACATGTGTTCTAACTATATCAACTCTGGATACTTACCAACTTATACGCTCTTATGAGACAGCAAGTAATAACTTTGCATATAAAAAAAAAGTTTGTTTAATCTTGTTATCAAGATTTCTATACTCGACTGTATATTATGAACTAACCTCCTTGTAAATGTTAGTCAAATGTTTTTATATTTGTACACTGTTTGTGATACTCTGTTGTACTTTTTACTGCTGTTTTTCTGTCAATTACTTTTTGGAGGTTTTCTCCCCAGCTCTTTGCTGAAAGCAGGCTGCTGGCCTAGTTGGACACTACCCGATAAACAAATGTAAACAAATGTAAACAAATAAATAATAAATAAATAACTGTGTCACCCTCAACCTGTCCTATGTCTGAGACCTCCAAGATATGGATAATCAAAGGTATACTGACTGTGTCCAAAACATAGACAAGAAATGAGGGAGTCACAACCTCAGTTCAGGAGTTCAGACTGACCATCTTCACCTCCAGTCTGGGCATTTTCATTACTGCCATCATCATCACAGACTACTGATACCCTGACATCAGGCAGCAGGAGTTTTACCATGCCACAGACAGGATTGCCTATGATAACAAGTAAACAACACAACAGAGAGAGAAGGAGAAAGCAAACAGACTAAATGTATGTTATGTAAAATGTATTCTTGCAATAATAGTTGCTAACACAGCACAAAAAGGAATATCATATATACATAAACCTACTTTATGTATACTAATAACAATAAAAAAGGTGTGCTTACCGTGTGTTAGTGGTCATGCAAAATCAGAACCAGATGCTTTTACAGATAAGAAATGGAGATGAAACACAGATGATAAGTATCACAATGCAAATGACACAAGAAACAGAAAGTAATCTCCTTTGCATCTGCAGAATAAGAAACATCTCGTACAAAAGTATACTGTCCAGTTTTAATCCCCTCACTCACACTCTCTCTCTATATATATATATATATATATATATATATATATATATATATATATATATATATATATATATATATATATATATATATATAGGTCACACACACACATGCACACACACATATATATATATATATATATATATATATATATATATATATATATATATATATAGATATAGATATATATATATATATCTATATATATATATATATATATATATATATATATATATATATATGAGTCCCCTTCAAAACATTGACTTACTATTTCATCAATGTTCAAAACAGTGAGAAGAAAACATCAGCAGTTTACAATGACAAACTCCCAGAACATCCTATTTCCGCTCTGGGAAAGTAACCAGTAGGCCCCCATGGTGAACTTTGCCCTTTCTCTGCTATAGTGTGATCTTGCAGTTAGTATATTTAAGTAGGGGGTACAGGGGATGCAGCCCCCCCACATGGGGTGGTGTGGTGTGTGAAGACCCTACTTTGGTGGGTGCAATTTGCTTCCATTTGTAATGTTATCTTTGGTAGCCAAATGGTTACTTTCCTAGAGAGGAAATATGATGTTCCGGGAGTTCGTGATTGCAACTTCTGACGTTTTCATCTCACTGTTTTCTGGAATGGCACTTACACGAAAATAAGAAGGTTGAATGCGTGTTACCCAGTTCCCGTAATACCGATCCGGATATATTTAAATCCACAGCAGCGAATGGTACAGTGCATTCACTAATGTGAGATTGATGTTCTGATAACACATCGCACTACAGTGGAGGTCGGGAAATTTATCCTTTTCCTCGCTATAGAGCAATCTGGGAGCTGGAATATATAATTTGCAGGGGGTGTGGGAGGCACAGCCCCCCTCCACATGGAGGGTGCAGGGGGGCTTGCCCCCCTGTAAAACACTACAAACTTGTGATGTAGAAGATGTTAAATAGAATAACCTAGTTCTCTGACATCACCCCCTGCAATTTAGTTTAACATTGAATGTGGACATCAGAAAAAGGATGTTCAGAATTATAGACAAGTAGACATTATGCATGCAATGTTATTTTTTTTGACAGTTTGACTAAAATTTGTTTTTGGCTTTCCAGACTGACTTTCCAGATTTTAGTAGTAGACCGTATATATATATATATATATATATATATATATATATATATATATATATATGTTGCTTTCATTTGACTGACAACTCATTTGACTGACAAGTAATACATGCAGTGCACTCTAAGGCAAATAACAGGGATATGTCCTCTTCCCCAATGTAGTGCGACCCTGGAGTTAGTATATATAGTTAGGGGGGGGGTGAGAGGCACAGCCCCCACACTGGGGGATGTGGGGGGAGAAGCTACACAATTATATGCACATGCCCTAGTTCTGCAAGGATGATCATTGAAAAGTGTTACTGGTTAAGGGTTTGCTGGTATGAATGATAAGTCTGACTGCAGGAGCAATCAGAGTTTCACATTCTTTCCTCTTTGATCTATACTTACTGAGGGGTGTTTCAGGGAGAAGAGACTTATTGAAATGTCTGGGGTTACACTGACTGACTGCAGTGAGAGAAATATTCATAACATTTTTATGAAGTGACTATGACATTGTGACTGTGAGGAAAACATTATTGGCTGTTCTAAGTAAGAACATTACTCACTGAAATAGATATCAAAAACAATGCAAATAAGATTGCATTCATGATGGAAAAACATAGATAAGGGAATGATTTTCACAAAATAAAAAGAAGAAAACAGCTGTAGTGTTGCAAATATTTGTTTAATATTACTGGGGGAAATATTAGTTTAACTATTACCATTTTCCCATTCATCCACACATCTATGGGCAAGTTACAAAGGACAACTTTCAGAACGTGGTTCTATTACACATTTAATGTGAATTGATACAACGTCATATCCTGAGTATATCTAATCTACTTTCGCTTCTGTGTCTGTGGAAGATATTGAAAATAATAGAGTGACGTTAGTGTCCTGGTTTGATGGTTCGAATACGGAGATGGTGCTGTTTGTGTGAATGTAGTGATATTTAAGGAGCATATGTCCATGTTACAAGACAACAAAGTTGAGGAAACATTATAAAGATACATTTTAAATACTTGTTTCATAATGCTCCTCTCTTTTTTTCTCTTCTTCATCCTTTGTGTTCCTTTTGGCATTGCACACTATTGACTGTCAGTGGTCACTAGCAGTGAACTACAGTTCTCTTTGTAAAGTGAACACTTGTGGCTTTAATTTAGAATCACATCAGTAACACAGTTAAGGTTGGTTCTGATGCGCTGTCATCAGCACTATTGACTGTATTAAGTGAAGAAATTTCACCTGTCAGCTAGCTTTCTCTGTGGTATAAAGTGTAAATGAAGTGAGCTTAAAGAGAGATGACACAGTGCAATGTTTGAACCCATTTTACAGGTATTTTTGACTGGATTTTGATTAAATATTGACACACAATGTTGTATATGAACTGAGCAGTCTGTGTGATAAATACTAACAATTGTACTTATAAAACCATGTGAATTGCTACTATAAATGTATTGCTGGAAACTCACCTGTTCTCATTATTAATAATAATATGTGCTATGGATGATGTAACATATGACATTTTATAAAACTGATAACACAAAAACAGTAACATGAGTAATGTGGACATATATGTCTAATATGCTGGAAGACATCCATATCTCACAGTTATTCATCATGATAGTAATATGTTTTATTTAAAACTTTTTTGTCATTATTAACCTTCTGTGTGGAGTCTGCATGTCCTCCCCGCGGGTCGAGTGCCATTCCGAAAGACATGCATGAATGGGCGTGCCTTCGTTGAAGGTTGGGCGTCGAGCTGGCAACTTGGCACCATGAAAATCTACTGCCAATCATTAGCGGACTGGAGTTCCGCTGTGGCGACCCCTAACCTGGAAAAGCCGAAAGACAAACAGCAACATTAGTTGTATATGCTGTGTTAAGAATGGCCTCCTGTCATTTCCTGTGTGCCTTCTTTCTGAACAATTGCCATTGCATGATGTGTAACACAAATACTATTTGTGATATGGCAACCAAATGTGAAAAGGATGAAGTTGCCATGTTAATGCTATAAGTGCTTAGTTCATTGTTAGACATGTCTTCAATTCTGTTAGTTTGAAATACAATGTCTTTGTATAATATTCTTTACCTTTTTCATCTGTGTGCTGTTTGGCAGCATACAACCATGGCTCATGGCTGAAGAGAAAATATGAAAAAATTAATTTGGGCTGCCCTCTGTAGTGCAAATGAGCCAGACACCAGTGCATGGCTATCAGTACTCTGGATCATACTAAGTGAAGAAAATAT
Organism: Protopterus annectens; assembly: GCF_019279795.1. Lineage (NCBI taxonomy): Eukaryota > Metazoa > Chordata > Ceratodontiformes > Protopteridae > Protopterus > Protopterus annectens. The sequence goes on along the minus strand of NC_056744.1, from coordinate 471,247,842 downwards.
ACTTGTTAGTTATCTGACTCTGTGACACAAGGTGTAAATGCAGTAACTTTAGAGAAAGAGGACAGGTGATGCAGTGTTCAAATCCAGTTATTATTCTGAGGGGGTTCAGAATAAATGGTGTCACACATTTTGGAATTTGAATGTGTTGCTGGAAACTTAGTTATTCTCAGTATTACTAACGTGATATGCATGAAGTGATGAAATACGACATTTTACAAATTGTGATAACATAAAAGCAGTAACAAAACTTGTGTAAAAAGGTATTAGATATGACAGATTACATCAACATATGTCCCAAGTAGTAATCCTGACAGTCAAAAATGTTCCTTTAAAATGATGTCACTATTTATTGTATCTGCTGTCAGAACTAATCTAATGTCATCTGCTGTCTGTCCCATTTCACATTACTTGGCATTACCTAATGTCATGATACAAATTAAAATTTTGATGTAGCAAGGAGATGTGAAAAGGATGAATGTGTCAGTGTAATGCACTAAGTGCTCTGGTCATTGCTAGGTACACCCTTTGATTGTTTTAATATTCCTTTAGATTGTTTTCAGTTTTATTATTATATAGGTTCATAGGTTCATAGGTATGTACTAGGCTAACAGCCATGGAGCCTATATACGTCTAGCCCAAGGAGATTCCCTGGCATGATGCTGCCCATTCCCAGTGCCCTTGTCAAGCAAGGCCACTGAAGTGATCCCCGGGGTGAACTTCCTATTGCCCACCCACTCATCAAGATTTCTCTTAAAGAGGGCCAGTGAAGTGCTCTGCTTGATGTGAATGGGAAGTTTGTTCCAGAGTATGGGAAGTCTCTCAGTTAGGAACCTGTCCCTCCAGCATGTTCTATTTATTGTGGTAATGAGGTTAAGGTCCCTGAAGCATGTGGCATGGAGGGATTGGGATTTCTTTAGATGTAGCATATCTAGCAGCTCTGGGTCTGACATGGCTTTGTAGGTCAAGCAGAGATCGCCTCAGAGTAGCCGATAAGAGACAGAGTATAGCTGGAGTTTTTTGAGTCTGTCCATATACGGCATGTGTCTAAGGCCTAAGATCTTCTTAGTGAGGTATTTTTGTGACCTTTCCAGTTGTAGGTGTCTAGTGAGGTACATACCAAATGGGGCATTGTATTCTATAATAGGTCTAATGAGGGATGAGTAGAGAGGGATTATGACCTCTTTCTTCCTGGATGAGAAACCTTTTGTAATGAGATGTGCGACATGGAAGAACATTCTGACTACAGTGGCAATGTGATTATCAAAGGAGAGGTTGCTGTCAGCCTGTGTCCCCAGGTCTCTTATCACACCTTTGGTGTTTAGTGGACCACCGCCTATGTGGTAATTCATGGGCACCGAATTTTTCCCAAAGGGAATGACAATGCACTTTTTGGCATTGAGCTTAAAGGACAACCGCACCCATAGACTCAAAAAAACATGTTTATTTCATCATGGTTTGGTGTTTCCTACATTTTAACACCACTCTGGGACTATTTAGAGCTTTTTTAGATATTTTTATAAGCAATTTCTGACTCTGACTACATGGGGTCTGGCATCTTGAAATAATTCTGACTGTTTAGTCTGCCTCTAAGTATCCCAGAATGCATTGTTTGTCTCCAAAAAATTGCATCAGATCTGCCACATTTTCACTAAAGCTCCTGTCAGTGCACTGATTTTAGAGGCATTCACTGCTGTGTTATAGTCACCTACTTTTGGTTAAAATGTTATCCTTTTCCATTGACTACTTCAAACACAAGCAGTGCAAATGCTACAGAACAGAATTGAAAAGTGCATGTTATTGCTCTTTCTTCTTAGAAATGCTAACTTGATTTCTTTTGTGAAGGCTGAAATCTAGTTCTTCAAGGTATCTCCCCACCCCGTCACACCTACCTTCTCTAGCTGTCAGAGATGCATGGGTAATTTGACCCATTATCTGCATGTGATTGACAGCTCACAACAGGTGACCAGACTACTGTACTGTTTTCTTGTCAGCCTTTCCTTCCTTACAGTGGGAGACTTTTTTTGTTACACTCCTCCTGTAATTTTAATTTGGAACCAAGCTTCATAGCACTGAAAATAATCACTGTTTTGCAAAGCATCAAACTCCCACTTATTTTCCTTCCCGTTTGGTTAAATAGCTAACAAATGCACTATAAACACAAAATACTTCAGCCTTGCATGACAGCACCCACATGCTTTTTTTAAGTGGTAATTTAAAAAAATTATGGTATTGCATACTTCATGTAATCTGATGTAGTGTTGTCAATTAATTGCGACAGACATCTGCTTCTTATGTAAAAACATGCAGTTAATGTCTATGCATGGTCATTGCAAAGTTATGCTCTTAGTTTTTGCAGCTGTTACTGTGCTTCTGCCTGTACTTTGCCACATATCAGTAGGGTTCTTCAGAAAAGTGAGGTTATAGTTTGACATTTTTGCTGGACTATCACACTTCCAGCAACGGGCAATTTTGTGTTCCAACCACAGTTACAGTTACACAGTCACAGCCCAAATCAACTACATATACTCCATCATATCATGGTTTACTCAGAATTTCACCAGTTAGTATGCATAGTCTTGCTAAGAGTATGCTGGGCAAGGCAGCTCTGACATCACAATGTGGGAGGTCCACTGGCTCTTCTATACAGCATGCAAATGAGGCGTGGATTACATCACTTTGGGGGAGGAAATGTCCTGGTAGCTAGAGCAAGAGCTCTGGCAGATGTGACATCATCATTTCAGAGCCAGGTAGAGGTTTTTCAACTTATTTTTCCAAGTGAAAGTAAACAGTACGGAAAGGTAGGAAGCCTAACAGGAAAAACAGTTGAGTGGATTCGTTTTTAAAGCTGCATGTGTGATTTTTTGAGGCTGTATCAACGAACAGGGACTAAAAGAGACAGCAGGGTGAGTAATCTGCTTTAATATCCTGTTGTTGTCCTTTAAGGCCATGGTTCTGGCACCAGTCACTGGTGTCAGTGAGGCCTTTTTGTAGAATGTCTACATGAGCTGGAAAATTAATAATGGCTCCCAGTTTGCAATCATCTGCGAACTTGGTCAGCCAGAGTCCCTTTGTGTTGGCATGAACTTCAGAGAAGTAGATGCCAAACAGGAGAGGACGTAGGACCGATCCCTCTGGGACACCACTTGTAACTGGTCAGAAGTCAAATTTGGAGTCTGCTACTTTCACAGTGTAGGCTCCATCAGTGAGCCAGTTGGCAACCCATCTTATTACATAGGGGTTTATGCCTAGTTTATTGAGTCTATCTATGATTCCTGGGTGAGGGATGGTGTCGAAGGCCTTGGCAAGATCTAGGTAGGCTGTGTGAACTACCTTGTCCTCATCCACAGCTCTGGTGACAGACTCGAAAAAGGCTATCAGGTTAAGCAGGCATGATCTACCTTTCACAAACCCATACTGCATGGGGTCCAGAGTTTGGCGATTTCCTATGTCCTTATTTATAAGGTCCATGATGATGCACTCCATAGCCTTGCATACCAGAATCGTCAGGCTAATGGAGTGGTAGTTCCCATGGTCTGTAGTTGCTCCCCTTTGTGGAGAGGGATGACCATAGCAGTATGCCATTTGGTAGGAACAAAGCCTGAAATGAGGCTGTGATTGAACAGAGTACTCAGGTGTGGTGCCAGTTCACTTTGCAATTCATGAAGAACACAGCCAGGGATATTATCAGGTCCCATGGAAGCTGTATTCTTGGCTTTGAAGAGTGCTGTTTTTACCTGTGTAGCCATGATAATAGGGACTTGCATTCCTCAGGTATTGTGATAGGCCCATGTAGGGGTGAAAATGGGGTAAAATTCACACTGAACCTGTCAGCCAATATATTGGCAGTATCAGTTGGTTCTGTATATGTATTGCCCTTGTACTGTAACTCAGAGCAGATCTGAGTATTGCCATGCATATTCTTGACATAACTATAGAATGCCTTGTGGTTGTCTTTAGAATCTGCAGCAATGTTGTTTTCATAGCTAGCTTTAGAGGATTTGATGATGGATCTCCATTTTATGCTGAAGCTAACAAATGAATTTTTCCCGTCTTGGGACTTCATTCTTTTCTGCAACAGTTTTTTTTTTCTTCTGTTGTAGAGTCTGCTTATGTTGGGGGACCACCAGATTAGCTTTCTTTTTTGGAGGCATCTTGGTTCTGTTTGGTATGGTCCATTCCATGCACTTGTGTATGTGCACATACAGTGCATTGGTGCATGATTCAGCAGTCATGCACCTATTTTCCATTTGCATGGGTGTCGTGAAGTCAGCCACCTCTGTTTTTAGAAGCCCAAAACTGGCTAGAGCAACGATCACCCATGTTAATAATGACCAGGTCAAGGATGTTTCTAGCCCTGGTGGGGGTAAGAATGAGTTTGTCCAGGGCATTGGAATTAATGAATTCCAGAAAACGTTGACCAAGTGTGTTGGTACATGAGTAATTTTCCCAGTTAATGGAGGAGTAGTTAAAGTCTCCCAGTATAAGGGTATTGGGTTGTACCCTAATATTTTCTAGTGTGTTTAGGAATGTGGAGTGGCAGTCTTGGGGCATGGTGGGGGATGTATAGCAGGCTACAACCTGGATTGCAGTTTTACCCAGTGTTAGTTGTACCTGAAGTATCTCTGATGAGTTATGTTGGGCTACTAGTCTGGAGGTATCCATATCCTTTATGAATATGGAGACACCACCACCTTTAGTGCTTCGGTCCAGGTTTAGGGGCTGAAAGGTGTGGTATGAATTATAGCCTGGTAGAGCTGCTGTGCTTTCCAGAGTCTTGAACCAGGTCTTGGTCACTGCACAGATGTCGATGCTCTCCATTTTAAGGAGTGCTTTGAGTGAGTGCATTTTGAGATTTAGACTTCTAGCATTGAGTAGCATAACCCTCAGATTTCATTTGCTTGTAGCTGTTAATGGTGAAAATTTTGTCTTTAGGACACTGCCTAAAAAAGGCACTATAGGCGTGGTGAGAGCCTTGGCCAGTATCTGGCATCCATGGGGTGACAGGTGCAGGCCATCTCTGGTGAAGCATCAAGGTCTGTCGATCATGTCATCCCAGAAAGACTGATACTGGATCCCCTTAGAATGACACAAGAAACTTAGCCAATTGTTGAAGTCAATCATTTCCTGCTTGTACTGTGGTATCATTCTGGGTAAGGGTAGGATGCAACTCAGAGCTAGGGTCATACCTGCCTGAGCTAAAAGATCAGAGAGCTCCTCTATATCTCTTTTCATGTAGTCCAGTGAGGTATATCCCAGGTCATTCACACCAACATGGACAATGACAGAGTCATATCTGTACTTGTTGTGGAGTGTCCTAAGTGCATGCGTTATGTGGCGGATCCTGGCACTGACAGGCAGCTGACCATAACTTTCTCCTTATTCAACCTAGTGAGTGGGACATCAGTGTGCTTTACTATTGAGTCACCTGTGACTAGTGATTTGGGTAAGTTGTTTTGCCTTATGGGCTTTGGTTGAGTGGCACACTACTTATGTGAGCTATGTGTCTCATGGTTTGTGCTGGGATGTGGTGGTTGTTTGCATTTCTGCCTCAGAGGTCTCTGTTGTTTGGGTAGATTTTTATTGAGAGCCTCCACAAAAGTAGGTGTGTGTTTTGTGTTACTATGTGAGGGTTGTGGTGGTGTATGTTCTGGAGGGCTACTTGTTGAATGTGGTGTGGTGCAAGTGTTATCCTTCTCTTCTTGACTGGCTAATCTAGTCTTGGCTGGAGAGTGCTTGGCTTCCATTTTGGCTATATATGTATAAGTACAAGTAAGTACAAGTATATGTACAAGTCATAATGTTGGGAGATAAAAGGAGAGTGTTGTCTGTGTACATGAAGCAGTTGCTACATTGCCTCAGGATGCCCAAGGTCACCAGGTTGACAGGAGAAAGCACAGGGAACTGACCTTTAGACATGCCTGGATATGAGCTCAATATATTAAGTACTGAAGCCTTTTACAGGAAAAATGTCACTCAAAGTGTCTGAGTCTGTACAGAGCACTGCCAAACACTCAAGGGGAAACCAATAAGTAGACCCTGAAAATTTAAGGATGAAGTATTTAGGCAGATATTCTGAAGTTAGGAAGAAATCAAGCAGTACTTACTGAAAAATAAAGAATTAGCTTGTCAAGAATGATGAAAAGGGAGGAGTCACATGACTGGCTACTGCCTGGCTACTACTGGTGCTGGTCTCAGCATAGCTTTACTCTGTTGGGATACAATAGTCCTTTGCTTCTTCTCTCACAAAAAGCAAAATGTTAGCACCAATCTCAAGCAGAGAAGCAGGCCACAGCCTGTTTGGTGACCCACAGTCTTGTCCCAACTGATGCAAGGGTCTGCAGGCTTGTAGCCTTTTTCTGGTAGATGCTTGGAGCAGCAACCAGACCAATCAGGTACGTTAAGCACTGACATTCACTCTCCAACCAGAAACAGTCAGGAATCAATGCACTCTCACCAGGATGAGAATATAAGCACAGATTCCAAGCTGTCACCTATAAAGCAGTTAGTAAGCTTTCTGGTGATCATCAGTCTCTAGGAAATAATGTAACTGCACTCCTCTCACCAGTAGAAAACAGAAACACGAATCCCAAGATGACTACTGAGAGGCAGAATGTGGTCTCTCCAATAACTGGTGGTCTTGCAATAGATGCTTAAAGGTAAGATGAAAAAAAAATGTTTTATCCTAAACACTGCAGTGTGCACTAGAGGAGTTAGATGTGCAAGTAGGTAACTTAAGTTTTACCTGTCTAAAAAGTTAAGTTTTAGTGGAGAGTCACCATTTTTAAAACAGCAAGATAGACAGAAAGGGGGTGGTCACTTTTTATTTTGGTACTATGGAATACAGTGGGGTGACCAATAAATTTAAATAGCTGAAGGGGAGTGATTTCACAAAATGATAATTTTGTGCTTACTCACACCAACCAGTAAAAGCAGAGAGGAAATTAAATATATGGTCCATAAGGGGCAGGCAACTAGAAAAACAGTGGTGTTTAAGCACACAACAGTAACCAGGTAGAAGGGGGGTAAAACATTTCTATCTGACCCACAAGAGACACAGCTGTGGTGTCTTTTCAAGTTTTACTATGCAGTTAAAAGCATAATACAAGTAAAACATAGTGTAAAGAAAACAAATCACAGTATGCAAAATAGAAAAAGGTAATAAAGTAATACAGAATACGACAAATAAAAAGCAAACTAACCTTTCCCTTGCAGCAAACTGTAGCAGAGTCTGGGTGAGCCTTTCCAGTAAAGCCTTTTCTATTATTGTTTTTTTTTTGTACTAGCATACAACTTGGTGATGATCAATCATATTTCACAGCTAATGATAAGAATGACAAAGTAAATTTGAGGTGCCTTCTTTAGCACAAATCATCTTGGCACTGGTGTGCTGCTATATAGTACTGTATAGTATAGTACAGTACTGAGTGAAGAACATGCACCTGGTAGCTGCCTATCTCTGTGGCACAAGGTGTAAATGAAGTGATTTTTAGAGAAAGGTCAGGTAATGCAAGACTTGAATCCATTTTTGATATACTTTTACTGAGATGGTCAGAATGACATTTGTTGGAAACTTTTGATTAGGAATATACGACTAAATAAAAATGAAGTATAATAATATAATTTTTGCAAGAAATGTATCAGTAATGCCTGCCATATATGTTCGATATCATGTGTGTAAAATATTTCATACATGTCAGTGATGATAGTTAATTGAAAATGCACTTGTATAGGTATGATGTGTACAACAATTGTACTATAATTTTTATGACTCATCACATATCATAACTATGTGTTTAGGACATTATGTCTTGTGATGTCTTTATGTATACAACGTACTCCAACATGTCTTACTCAGGTCATGCAACTAAATGCAACAGCATCTGAAATGTATTTACAACTTCAAATACTGCCTTTTACATATAAATGCAGCAGCATGACTAAGGAAAGTCACATACATACAGGAATCTCTTAAGTACAGCTCCATTCATTTGTGAACAAGTATTATCTCAAATTAACACTTACAAAAAGGACATGCTCCTGTGGCTCTGAGTTCATTACCAAAAGGTAACATTTTATCCTTCTTTTTTCATGGATTCAAATGCAAGTTAGTACTACTCAGTTTTATTAGTGTGTAAGTCAAACCAGCCAAATATATCACAATTCATACCATTTTACATACAACCAGTGATGATTATAACAATCACTATAAAACAGTTCAGTGTTTAACATTGGAACATGAATAAATAAGTGTATCGTCACACATGACCAGTTCTCAGCGCCATATTTCACATCTTCATTGCTTTTGGCTGCAATTGTTGTTAATGCATCTGCCAAGAAATGTTTGAGCTTGCAATTGTGCAAATGTAGCTGGCTGGGTGCACTGGCTGCTGTACTGAGATCCCCCTATTATACAACTGCAGAAGATTTAGCACAGAACAGCGAGGCACATCAGGAGAGAATCACTCACCTCAGAGAGGCAAAGGGTAAATATGGATCAGGTATGAATGCAAGTCAGATAATGGTTTTCAGGACATCAGTCCATTTCAGTTGGAAAAGGCATGCCTATCCTTTTTTATCAACCATACATGCCTTTTCCAATAAGTTTTGGTGATTGCATTAGGCAATGAGTACACCAGCTTAGTTGTGTGTGGGTTCGATTTCCAGAAATAGAAATTAGCTTTTATTACAGGATAGTATTTCTAAAATATTAACTGCAACACTGAATGACATTAACAAATTAATGTAGGTAACTGCGATTATTAACTAGGAAAGAACAAATCTGACATATACTAAAATAAATGTTTCTATGTCTTATATAATACTGATTTCTTTTATGACACTTTAATGCCCTCACATCATATCTGGATGTGCAAAGGTGAACATAATTATGTGTCATATTTGTTTATGTATTGAAATAGAAAAATAATGTGACATGCCATTGATAGTATTTTTGCTGATTTTCTTCACCAACCTTATCTCTCTCCTTGTTTTTTTTTTTTGGATACATTGATGATGAAAGAAAACTGACCATCAGCATAGGGAGCTACACCGACCACTAAAGTTCAGCCACCATAAGTCCACAAGTGGCTGTGGTGACACCACCACAAGCAGAACAGAAACCCACCACATCTGGGTCACAACCAGCTCTTACCCTACCTGATCCACCTGCATAAGGGAGCTGTGTCCCAGCTGCTACTGCACTGGTACTCTCAGGTAGCAGTACTACTGCAGGTGGTGATTATATCACCCATCAAGAGCTGGCAGGGCTGGTGCAGGACATAATGGAGAGGGGCCGTAGTGCCTGAATTGGCAGGGCTGAAAAAGTCCTGCTTAATATTGCCAAATCAATGTCATGTCCAGCACTGACCAGGAAACTGACACAGGAGACAGTGATGACAGTTCTGAGAATGCGGTCCAAATTCTCACTGTTCTTAAGCTGGAAGTGGATGCACTTCCGATGTTCCCTACCTATCTCCAGCCATGATGCTCCAGCCTTATGTGTCTATCACCATCCCTGTGTGTCTTGTATGTCCTGTCTGTGCTTGCTACCTAACTTACATTACCTATCTGACACTTTTATCCCTAAGCACCTTCCCCAACATTCCTCCCTGTAAAAAAATGGGCATCTGTCCACAAAATATTGCATCCCATATATAGCTCTCCACTTCTCTTGCATGTCATTTTGACACACTTGATTTGATTCAATTGGCAGTATGGCATTATTTTGTTATTGCCACCCATCCTTGGTGTGGTAACTTTCCAAAGTCATAAAGTTCTGTGTATAATTCAGCATTTATTTTGTAAAGAAGTGGATAGCTATGGTGCTCTCCCACTGCTGTCCTGCAAATTCCTGTGTTCTTTGCACATTTTCTCCTTCTGCTTGCCTCCCATTTTCACCACTATCCTATCAACCCCTTTTTCACACAGTTAATCTGGTCAGTAAAATAGAAACACATGCAACATCTATGACAATAAATGTGCCATCAAAATGCATTAACTTTGTGTCCTTAATGTTTGTGCAGAGCTTGGCATTGCTGACCAGTGTTGAGTTATGGTGAATGGTGTTTTACGTCCTATGGCAAAAACCTTGCCTGCACTACTCCGGCTACCTTTGTGCAAATGTGCTTAAACCCACTGCACTCTACAAATACTGAGTAAAGTCAGTACTTTCCCACAGGTATTCTAACAGTTTTTAGGCTGCTGGATGTAATGAGCTAGGAGTTCTTGTGTGGTGTGTTGAGATAGTTCTCAAGTCTGTAGACTGATGTTTTTTTGCATATTGTTAAGTGTTCAGTTCCCGACGTATCTCAAAATATTTTTCCATGTCATTTTATATTCTTACCATGTGTTTGTGTGTTCCTATCATGTGTTTGTGTGCTTGTATTTCTCTCCCATTACAATATTCCATGAACCTAACAGGAGTAGAAAAAATATAGCATATTATTTGAATAGTGGAGCAATAAAGCATTTGCAAAAACATTTCGTCCCCAGCAGGGAGACAAAAGTAACTAGCCTTTATCTTGCTTATGCCTTAATCTTGTTTCTACTCACCTATCCCATCTTGCTCCCTATAACAGTTTATTGTACAGAGCATGACAAATTAATTATGAGGAAACACCTAGTAACACATCATAAAGATGGCACTAAATGTCCTATAAAAAAACTATTGGTATTTCTCGCAACATCTCTCTTTCACACCTTATGTATCATCAGTTTCTGCTGTTCCATATTTATTAGGCTCATGGATGCAATGTTCATCTTATGCGATTTTACTATTGGCATTACTGTGATGAAGCCTAGTGGTTACATCCTCCCTTGCTTCAATAAGTTGCAACTTTTCCTTCAATTGTGTGATTTTAACTTTGTGAATTAGAACTTTCTTTGTGGCGTGCTGAGATGATGTTCAGATATATAGACTGTTTTTTACCTCATTTCAAGGGTTGTAATCCAAAATTATGTCAGAGTATTACTGACTCTTTTTATAAGGCTATTTTATGTGTAGCTGTAGCCTACATATTGTAGTGATCTGCCATTATACTGCTTCTGTCATAATCTGCTTCCTTCCTGCCTGCCTCTTCCACTCTGTACGTCTCTTCTCCCTTTCGTGTCATCAGTCTGTCTCTTCCATATTTATGGGATGCGTGGCACTGAACAGCACTTGTACCTTAAGGAAAATGGCAGTAAACAGCTTAAGGCAAAGTCCTGCGAGTTGTTCCTTCAGTTGCATTACTCTGGTGCCTTTCACTCTGCTGTACTGTGCTTGCCTACACCATGTCCAGACACACTAGTAACAGTGTGAGGAGACAAGTCATCTTCTCTTGAACAGACTGTAAAGTTGAATGTGCAGTATATATAGAATGTTCCAGCTGCACATATTGTTAGGAAGCATGCTGCCCAAAAATTCCTGGCTTCATGACAAATGTGTTAAGATTGACCCATAACACCCTAACATAACATATTTGCTCTCCATTGGATCATTTATTGCACTGCTGGCTGTACTGTACACCGTCTGTCATGTTATCATTGTTGTGATGCTTACATTCTTTCTTGTCTATTTTGTGATTGTCACTTCAAACTAGTAAAACTAAGGTTGCGACGTAATATTTCATATGCAGTATGTTGACATGATTCACATGTCTGTAAGATACTTTTGGAATACCCTCCATGGTTCAAATCCTGAAATATGTGAATGTCATATTTAATGTTTTGTTTATATTGGTATTATGTGGATAAGTGTTGCCCACGTATATTATTAACCTACCATTACCCTGCTTGAGTATTCAACATGTTTCTACTTTTTGACCCCTGCTTGCTCCCTTTTGGAAACACTAGATTGTCCATAGCATGACAGATTACTTATCAGGAAAAAAAAAACAGTAACACACTATAATGAAGTTAAAAATGGCCCGGAAAAATAAAACATTCTTTGCCCATCTCTACCCCTGTCTCCATCTCTCTCTCTCTCTCTCTCTCTCTCTCTGTTCCCCCTTCTGTAGCATCACTTTGTACTATTTCACATTTATTATGCTACTGGATGTAAGGTACACATTATAGATTTTACAATCCAAATGAATGCTATTAAGACTAATATACAGATTCTCTTTTACTTCAATTTGTTGTCAGATTTGAACTTTGGGAAGTAGGAGCTCTTTTGTCATATGGTTAGATAATGCTCAGGTTTTTAAATTTATTTTTTAATACTGTTAAGGTTTGAATTCTGATGCACACGCAAGAGTTATTGAATGTTTTGTATGACTCTTGTGTGTGTAACTGTTGGCTACACATTTTCTTAACACAACATTATTCTGTTGCTGCATTAATGCACTTGGCTCCCTGTTAGGAACATTGTCTCATACAGATCTTGAATGAATACTTATGATGACAAAGTGAAAAGTAACGGAATACAAAAATGTGCAAAAATGGACAATAAGCAAATGTCTTCCTATGTCTCTATCCCTGTCTCCCAATTTCACTTCCCCATTTAGTTTCCTCATCTTTTGAATGGAGCTTGGCATTACACACAAATGGTGAATGACAATAAATTCATTTCATGTCTTCTGGTAGAACCTGAAGATTTTAATTTCTGTCACACTAGCATGGTTCACATAACAGTGGTATTCTTAGTAAAACTGTGCTATAGAAATACAGAATGATAGTACCACTGGGATACAGTTAATTTAACATATGTATTAGACCGATAGATGTCATATATACTTTATGGAGTGTTACAATTGTCCTTACTGTGATGAAGGCTGATGCTTACATTTTCCATTGCTTCAAACTGCTCTCAGTGTCCCTTCAGATTTGTCAGTTAAACTTAAGAATGTATGAGTATTTATGTATGTATGTATTTATGTGTGTATCTATTGAGCTGAGTTAATTCCCCCATCTGCACCCTTTTATTTTTATAATGTCAAGGGTTTGAATCCAGACATAGGTCATACATTTATCTCATGTTTTCATATTGTCAAAGGAAAAAACTTCAAAGACCAATACACATAAGGTTCAGTTAAGGCACATTTAATAACTTGCTGCAAGGAGACAAAAACATGCAAATACAAGGATTTGTCTAACTACTAACAAGAAACATGCTATTCTTATACTGTTTTACAAGACATGGCCTTCTATGGCTGACGTAATCAAACACAACTTTCAGTATTGTTCTACAGCAGATGTTACTCAGATTTTCTGCTGACATGACTAGATTTATGAGAAACTTTTTGAGAAAAACAACCTGGCCTTGGTGGGCACTAATCCGTTTACAGGCTTCTATTGTACAGTGTTACATTTCAAGATACTTTTCTAACTCAGATACAAGCAAATGCTGATTGCAGTTCATATTTTCAAGCAGGCTTTGTCCTAATTATCTATAGCTTCTACAGCTGGGTATTTTCTCACAGCACAAGCGGAACTCCTTGTCTAAGTTTCATACAAGTAGTATTGTTCTATTCATTATTTTCCTAACATAAGCAGAAATCATCTGCTTCTCAGTAAATTTCCAAGGCACAAGCAAGATTTTAGCTAACAATACAAGGCCAGAAAGCATCTGCAGTTTGTACAGATTTATGCAGTATGAAATAGAATAAATGTGTTAACCCTTTTCAAGCTCTAAATGCACTAAGCATATTACTAATACACACATTAATACATATTTTTCGGACATTTCCCCCCTTTTAATACTTTTATTCTACTTTCAAAATAAGCATAAACAGTTTGTTTTCTTCTCCTAACCTCTTCCACTCAGGATTTGCAGTTAAGAGAGTCATTCAGTTTAAACTTAGGAAAGCATTTTCAATCTTTTAACAGTTCTTTGAACTCAGTACTTTGATATAAGGTTTCAGAAACTGACATGTCTATAAAGTCTTTTATTAGTCTTTTCATGCAGGGGATACCACAACAAACACATACTCCCAGTAGGAGCATTCCTACACAAATGGCAATCAGGATGTTCATTAGGATGGTACCCCACTCCCCAAACCATTTCTGGAAAAAGTCCATCAGTGGGTTTGGGCCTGGTTTGGTCATGGCCGACACTTGCTGAATTACCTCAAGATGATTGTCTATCTCGTGTTTATGGTCAGGAATATACAAATAGCATTCTTCTTGGATTAAAGCGCTAGTACCACCTCTCGCCGTTAGGGTGAAGTCGAGAGCCATGCGGTTTTGAAGCACTACAGTTCTCATAACATTCAGTTCATCAGTCACCAATTCGAGAGCAGAAAAAGTTGCGTTGCTCATTACTTCGAGAAGTTTCGACAGTTTTCTCAGCTCCCAGATCAATTTCACTGCTCCATATGCTGATAATATGCCTGCCCATGATATAACGCTATCAATCAAGTCCATATGTGTCAGTCCTCTGCCTATAGAATGATGGTCTTTCCAACGTGCATCAATTTGTCCCACTGGATTTACAGGTTTCTTGACGACCTCTCAGACATTTTGAATTTTTCCTCAAGGCAAAACTGCAGTGTGTCGTATGGCCGGAACCAGGTAACCCAAAAAACAACTGCCGGACCAATTCTCAGGTAACCATTTGTATGCCTTTCTGCCACACACAAAATAACAGTCCTCTACTTTTGTAGTAACCTTGCTATGAATATACACTTGGCCTGCATGAAACATTTTTCTATCAATTATAGACAGCTGTTTATAAAGAACAGAATTATGTTTTACTTCATCAAGTGTTTTGTGCATCAATCCAAGAAATGAATCATAGTTTGTATTACAATAAAGATCTACATTGTTACCTTTAGTGTAACATTTATAAGGAACAGTCAAATTGCAATTTCTCCAACCCACCTGAACAGTATCATTTTTATAAAAACACGCAGTTCCCTTTTGTGGAACAGACAAGTGCAATGCTATTTTATCTTGTGATGTAATAGTTGAGGTATCATAAATCAAGTTCAGGTCTCAATGACCCCTAGGGGGACTGTAGTCATTAATAACCCCCCGTATGCTGTCGGCAAAGCTGTGCAAATCCAGCAATTCGAAACATTGAAAGTCTCAGCATACACATATTTAATTGCCTGGTAAGTGTTAAAGTTTGGATGCCAGTCTATGAGTAACGCTTCACGTTTATTCAGTTCAGTCTGTGTGGCTGGGAAAAGGAAAGGCCACAACAAAAAGATTATTGTCACTAGTACAGTTAACAGGATGATTATGCAATACTTCTGAGGAAAGGGTTGTTCTGCATTCCTGTTTCTTCTGGACTCCATCAATTTTACTCTTGGCATGTGACAAGATTTTTGTCCAGTTCAAAGTTTTTGACTAATTTACAATGCGTCAGGTGGATCCAGGAGGCGCGCTCCACAATTTTGACTGCAGTGGGTGTCGACAGAAGCACTTGATATGGACCTTCCCACTTTGGTGATGCCCAGTTCTTTTTCTTTACTGTCTTCACCCAGATCCAGGCACCAGGGGGCACTGCCACTTCTGATGGTCTGGTTCGTTCTTTATCTGAAACAGAATTTGACTGTAACAAATGTTTAGAATTTAACAGATTTCGCATATACTCAGCTAATGTACTGTCAGCTTCCTGGTCTGCGGGCATGAGAGATTTCCACTGAGGTATATAATAAGCCCTTCCAAATAATTTTTCAAAAGGAGTCGATCCTTTTGCATTCAGAACAGTTCTCATGCTCAACAGTGCCAGGGGCAGACAGTACACCCAATTTCTCTGTGTTTCTACTATTAACTTCCTTAGCTTACTTTTTAAAATCCCATTATGCCTCTCTACTAGCCCTGTAGATTGTGGGTGATACGCACAATGATTTTTTAAAGAAATACCAAAATGTCTACTTAACTGTTGTATGGTCTGGTTTACGAAGTGTGTACCGTTGTCACTGTAGATCCTTTCCGGAATGCCGAATCTAGAGATGATTTCTTTAACAAGAACTTTGGCCACAGTTGCAGCATCTGGATTTTTAGTCGGAAAGGCTTCCACCCATCTGGAAAACATATCTACAATGACAAGACAATACTTCTTATTTTCACATTTGTTCAATTCTATGAAATCCATACAGATAGTATGAAACGGATACGGTGGTGTAGGGAAACTCCCTTGCTTGGGCTTTAATGCCCCTTGTGCATGATGTTTATTACAAACGTGGCATACTGAGCAGAATTTTTTAGAGTAGTTTGAGAATCCATATGTCGTGAACACTTGGTTCACCAGCTGTAAAATCCTCCCTGTTGAGACATGGCACTGCCCATGACTCAACAAAGCTGCATATCTAAACAAATTAGATGGCAATATCGGTTTCCCTTCTTTAGAGATGTACAGCCCCTTTTCGAGAATTGCTCCTCGTTTTACCCATTTTTGTTTTTCAGCTTGCGTAGTAAGTGTCTGCATTGTCTTTAACATTTCTAAGTCTAAAATCTCAGAGGGTTGTAATTCCTCATTCAAAAGAAATACTTCTGAAGATGCCTGCTTTGCAGCTGTATCAGCTCTCGCATTACCTTTTGAAATCCTGTCCTGTTGCTTGGTATGAGCTGTGCATTTATAAATAGCTACTTTCTGAGGTAACTGAATAGATTCTAAAAGATCTAAAATAAACTGTGCATGATTGATTGGTTTGCCAGTAGATGTTATCATTCCTCGATTTTTCCACTGTTGCGCAAAAACATGTACAGTAGAAAAAGCGTACTGGCTGTCAGTAAAAATGTTCACATATTTACCCTTTGCTAAGGTACATGCCCGTGTCAAGGCAATCAATTCTGCTGCCTGTGCAGATAAATTATGTGGTAAAGATTTTGCTTCTATAATGTCAGTATCAGAAACTACTGCATATCCTACTAGGTTCTGTCCTACAGGACCCCTTTTGCACGAGCCATCCACATAGTATGTCACCTCGGCATCATCCAAGGGGACATCCATGAGATCTTTTCTAGGCAGTGTCTTTTGCTCAATCACCTGCAGGCAGCTGTGTGGTGTGCCATCTGCAGGGGTTGGGAGCAAGGTAGAAGGGTTCAAAGTCGTACATCGTTCAATTGTCATATGAGGTTGGCTCAACAATATAGTCATACAGGAAAGATGCCTAGCAGGGGAAAGATATGCGACCTTCTCTTGTAGTAAAATAATCGCAACTGCATGAGGCACTCTCAATGTGAGAGGGTGGAACAAAACTACTGAGGCCGAAGCCTGTACTGCCATTGCAGCTGCAACTACTGCTTGTAAACAGTGAGGTAAAGACCGTGCCACTGGGTCCAGTTGTGATGAATAATAAGCAATAGGGTGTTGCTTGTCCCCATGCTGCTGTGTTAACACTGATGTCATATAACCTTGCTTACAATCTACAGTTTGGAAAAAACGTTTATGATAGTTTGGTAATCCCAAAACTAATGAGGGTGCTATTAACTGTTTCAGTTTGCAGAAAGCAGATTCTGCTTCTGGTGTCCATTGTAACAAATCCTGTGCTGCCATAGGCTTTTTATAAATCAGGTTAGTCAACGGTGCAGATTCCAGGGCATAGTTTGGAATCCAACTCCGACAAAAATTAGTCGTACCCAGGAAGGACATCATTTCCTTCTTGGTAGTGGGTTTTGGTACTTGCAAAATCGCTACTTTTCTCTCCTCATCTAATGTCCTACCCTCCTTGGATATTACATATCCTAGGTATTTAACTTGTTTTTTCCAAAGCTGCAGTTTATTTTTGTTTACTTTATGTCCTTCAGTGGCTAAAAATTGTAATAGCACTATGGTATCTTCTTTACAATCTTGCTGGGTGGGGGCCGCCAGCAGGATATCATCAACATAAAGCAAAATCTGACTACCTCTTGGTGGGGTAAATCCCGTCAAGTTGCTTGCCATTTCTTGTGAGAATATTGTTGGACTTTCACAATACCCCTGTGGTAGTCACGTATATGTATACCTTGTCCCCTGAAATGTGAATGCAAACCAATACTGGCTGTCCGGGTGTATCAGTATTGAAAAGAACACAATGCTGATATCTACCACAGAAAAATATTTCTGTTGAGGTTTTAAATCATTCAACAGGGTATGTGGGTCTGGCACCGTAGGTGCCCTTGATATTACTGCATCATTTACAGCTTGTAAATCTTGGACCATATGCCACTCTCCATTCGCTTTCTTAACAGGAAATAAGTGTGTGTTACATGGTGAATCAGGAGATTCCACCAGTACCCCTTCCTTAAGTAAGGCTGCTATAATAGGTTTGATTCCTACCTCTGCATCTTTTCTTAAGGTATACTGTCTTTTTTGTGGTCTAAATGCTCACTTTGGCGTAATAGTAACTGGTCCCACTGTACGAATAAGTCCTACATCTGACTTTCCTGTTGACCAAAGAATTTCTGGTACATTCTGTAAGGCATTCTCTTCCTCCTTCAATAGGAGTGCTAATCAGCTGTCCTTGCTAGACTGCAAGTGTACGGCTGGGTGGGTCTGAGTTATCCAATTCAACTTCTGCATTTGTATTCCCTGTTCTGACAGTTCTAACTCTGTCTGTTTCTCCCATCTCGTGACTTTTTCTCCCAAGTCTACCCATTTTACATTTTTGTCCTTAGTTAAGCTAACGTGTGGTAATCGATTAGATTTATAAAGTGCAAAGAACTCCAGGGGCAATGAACAGCTGACTACACTGTTCCCTTCTGTGTCCCAGTACAGATTACGTAATATCAATCTGTTTGCACGATTTCTAAACAATTCTTGCTCATATTCCTTATCAGGTCCTGGTGTGTTACAATAATACAGAGTACAGTGCAACAAATGTTGTCTATCAATGTCAAGGGAGGGGAACTTGCTGATGGCTACGTTCATCCACTCTTCGGTCACTGCCCCTGGACCAGTCGTAACTAAGTCCTGGCTGTACCAATAAAACATTTCACCCTCCGTTTGCACTGCAAAGGTATCAATTTGTCGCTGTGCTTCCATACCTTGCATAGTCGGAACTACTGCTATACCAAATAGCTGCATAAGGTCTCTGCCCAAGAGGTTTACTGGGCATTTTGCAGAAACAACAATTTTGCTTTTCTGGGTCAATCCTGAAACAGGATCAGTTATTACAATATTATGGGAGAGGGGCTCCCGATACAGCTGTCCATTAGCTGCTTTCACTAATATGCAATCAGGTGACTCTGAGTTCTCTGGCAGTTTGGAGGGATGTATCAGGGTCCGTGATGCCCCTGAGTCACACAAGAATCTGACTTCCCTCCCTTCTAGCAGGAGTGTAACTTCTGGTTTCGTGTCTGCTAAATAGAGCTCTAAGCTCAATAAAGCCAAATCTAATATTTCATTTTCTTCACTATCCGTGACTTCTTGCACTTCCTCTGTTTCTTCTGTCACATTCTCTACTCCCTCTATCACATTCTCATTTGTCTTTTCTCTGCTATCCCCTTTTAGTTATTCCTGACTATCATATAGTCAGTCCTCACCCTCCTTATCTTCCGTGGTTGCTTTCTTGTTTTTCTTGCAATCCCTTGCCAAGTGTCCCTTTTTACCGCATTTATAACATTCACCCCTTTTCTTTCGCCCTTCAAAGTCCTCTGATCGCTGATCAGATTGTTTGTTTCCCTGGGCATTTTTCTTGCCCTTTTTCCCGGACTGTACTACATAAACTTCTGCTCCGTCTTCTACAGAAAATACTTGAGCTTTCTTTTTTTTTGCTATTAAAATGCCTTTTGGCATGCCTAGCATATTCAAGTAATGACTGTAACCTGCTTGTACGATGATCTACCATGTGCTTTGTAATAAAACTGCTTATGGGTGCAATACTGCCTTTCAAAAATGCATTCTTTAACTGCTGCTTATATGGGGAATTGTGTGTCTGATCTTCAGGAACCTGCATTCCACAGTGGTTATTAAAACATTCTAACAGTCTGGCATAATATCTGTCAACAGTCTCGCCTTCTTGTTGGATGCATTGATTAATGCAAGTCCCGTCTGCCCTAGGCTTCCATTTCTCAGAGATTCGGTCTGTAAGACCTTTCACTCTGTTGTCTAGCTCTGTGCTGCTATGTGGGAGGGGTCTTTGTGCAGCATCACAGGGATTCCATTTGCCACTAATCATGTGCCAATCTGGCCCCACAATTTGTCTGACTACTTTTTCTACCTCTTCTCTGTTTAAATTATAACTTAGCCTCATTCCTTGCAAATCTTCTAAGAACTTTCTAAAATTAACTTTTGGATGGGGAATTCCCTCAGTGGCTTTCTGGATGTCTTCAGGAGTCCAAGGTCTATACACTAGGATAGTTGGGTCCTGACCTTCTTGTCCTGCCTGAGGATTAGGCACTTCTATAAGTGGGCATATTTCTTCTTCACTCATAGATTGTGAATTCCTACCCATTTGATATAACTCAATGTCCCCTTTTGAGTTTCCTGCCCGTGTTCGAGACCTGGTCTCGATGGGATCTTTAATAAACGGTTTCGCTTTTGTAGTGTCTCTACTTACGGTAACAGCAGAATATCGTGGGGGTGGACTAACTTGTTCACTTGCCTCATATTCTGGTAAGGGAGGCGGAGGGGCCGATGCTATTCCTAAGTTATTGTCCTCCTTATCTAAAAACATTGCTTTTGAATTATTACTCTTTTGTTCCCTTCGGTTTACTTCCTCAATCCACCTGTGTGCCTGAGGAATTCCTAACTGACGTTGCTTTTTTACCCGACCTTTAGAATCAGTTTTAAGCTGTTTGACAAGTTTGACAAGCAAGGATTTTTCTAATTTACCATCAAATTCATACTTATTAACCCATTTTGAGTAGTATTTAATATTATCAGCACGCTGTGACTGCATGTATTTCGCGTCTTCAGTTACGGCGGATTTTGGGATCTTTTTGTACAATTATTACCCATTTTGTTCTACCCTTTTAATCGTTACATAACTCCTTATTTTTAACGTGGTACCACGGATTTTGTTATAGTCTCTTCAGAATGACTGCCTACCTGCTCTCTTTCCCTGATCTATGACAAGACAGTAATCTTTTTGTCCCTGACTTGTATAAGCAAAGTCTTAACAAAATAAATACAAATTTAGTCCCTGATCTAAAACAGAAAAAAAGGTAGATTCACCTTACCTGAGCCTTTATGATTGATCACCTGGTTTGAGTAAACCCATCCTTCAGTTGCAGATCAGAAAGTGGCTGGCCTCTTTTGTACAACAATTCAGTCGGAGGGCTTTTCAAGTAAGAAGAACCGATGTCGTTTCTTCCCTATACGGTTTCAAGCTACCTGGCCTGTCTGATCTGAGGCGAAGTGAGGGTTTCCGGTCCGAAGGACCAATCTGTCAAAGGAAAAAACTTCAAAGACCAATACACGTAAGGTTCAGTTAAGGCTCATTTAATAACTTGCTGCAAGGAGACAAAAACATGCAAATACAAGGATTTGTCTAACTACTAACAGGAAACATGCTATTCTTATACTGTTTTACAAGACATGGCCTTCTATGGCTGATGTAATCAAACACAACTTTCAGTATTGTTCTACAGCAGACGTTACTCAGATTTTCTGCTTACATGACTAGATTTGTGAGAAACTTTTTGAGAAAAACAACCTGGTCTTGGTGGGCACTAATCCGTTTACAGGCTTCTATTGTACAGTGTTACATTTCAAGATACTTTTCTAACTCAGATACAAGCAAATGCTGATTGCAGTTCATATTTTCAAGCAGACTTTGTCCTAATTATCTATAGCTTCTACAGCTGTGTATTTTCTCACAGCACAAGCGGAACTCCTTGTCTAAGTTTCATACAAGTAGTATTGTTCTATTCATTATTTTCCTAACATAAGCAGGAATCATCTGCTTCTCAGTAAATTTCCAAGGCACAAGCAAGATTTTAGCTAACAATACAAGGTCAGAAAGCATTTGCAGTTTGTACAGATTTATGCAGTATGAAATAGAATAAATGTGTTAACCCTTTTCAAGCTCTAAATGCACTAAGCATATTACTAATACACACATTAATAGATATTTTTCTGACACATATGTTAATAGTATGAGTGTGTAGGTGCATGCTGCATATGTTGTCAAACAACAGTATCCTACTTATGTCCTCATCATGTTTCTCTCTCCTATACAGCCTTCATCCATATTGGAAACACCCACTTTATTGTACGCAGCAATGCATCTGAAGTGTACAGAGCTTCAAATAATATACACATTTCTGCATTTTAATGTTTGTTGTTGTCATCCCTACCCTTGAGAATTTATCAACAATCATTTGCAATTGGAGATATGAGGATTTTGTAAGTTTATACAGGTCAGAAAATGCAGGATAAAGCAACAC
Source organism: Protopterus annectens (assembly GCF_019279795.1). NCBI lineage: Eukaryota > Metazoa > Chordata > Ceratodontiformes > Protopteridae > Protopterus > Protopterus annectens. The sequence goes on along the minus strand of NC_056744.1, from coordinate 471,225,603 downwards.
ACATATAGGCAGAAATCAACCATGCACCAATCTCTTTGTCAGTATGTGCATTCTTGTCTCCAGATCTCATCCTCTTTACATTTCTGTCTCATTAAATAAACTTCCTTCCTTCAATACTCTTTCTGTAAGCCATGTTTCCACCAGCAATAACATACTTTTTCCTTCATGTGTTTCAGAATCATTTATAATATCTGCATATCTTCCCAGAAATAATGCAACAGGCTAGGTACAGTCAGTACTTTGTATGGCTTAAAACCATACTACAATAGTGACATGTCCATATTGCAGATATACACTGAAGCTGATAGGATTGATGAGGATGCATTTACATCCATGGTTGAAGGTAAAATCATTATGACAAATGCCTGCCTGTTATAGATGTACAGACTGTAGAACTCAGCCATGTCATATAAGCACAAACAATTATACAACAGTTGCAAAATGCCACAACTACATGTGCAGTTACCATATTTGAGGATGCATACACCTGTATCAGACATACAAGGAGTGAAGAACTACAACTATTATGACAAATGTGTAAATCATGACACATGAAACATGGCAATGGCACATATCTTGTCTGCAGTCCATCAGATTCAGATATGGTTGTAAATCTATACTGTTTGTTTGCACAAAGGTTGGCACAGAGCACCATAGACTACTGCTAATTCATGTTCTAAGTTCAGTACTTTGAGATATGGTTACACATGAACTAATACATTCCCATCAACTGTTCAAATGAGCTTGCCAGTGATGTGCTTCAGGGAGAGGATTAAATAAAATATTACAACAAAGAATTATGTAACTAGGTTATGCAACTTCTATATGTGTTAATGGAATGTTGTAGTTAAAGTATCTGGATTTCACAGTGATGTTGACTAATTTAATTCAGTCTGTTAAGGTATGTCTGCACTCCAACACTTACACTTGTTACTTTGGTACAATGGTGGTCAACCTTTTTTTCACATAATCCATCAGTGTTATTCAGCAGGGCCCTGTTATATTTTGGAAATGTCTTTTTGTATTCTCAATGCATACTGTTAAAGTATGAGCTAATACAACAAAAATAAATGGTTACTACTTGCATACAGTCATCCAGGGCTGAACTGTTATGAAATGTTTGTTTGACAACCCACTGCTTTACAATTGTCATTGCCATTAAAGCACCATACTGGGAAACAAGTGCATGCCACTCACAGTAACACAATGTATGTGAATAAGAGATATTATCAGATCAGAGTGCAAATACAAGGAACAACCACATTGCTGTTACTTTGGCCTGTCCAGACACATGTATTTTCCACAAAACCTGTGATGTACACTAGCTGCTCTTCAAAACATTGATGTGTTAACACTTATAAATGCATATTTTCACAACTTTAAAGTTAGACTTCTCCTATGGCGCTTGCAGATCATACTGTATACCTGAGACTGTGTTACTAGTTAGGTAGGTGATTCAAATCTGACAGTCGCAAGTGTGTGTGTGTGTGTGTGTGTGTGTGTCTGTGTGTGTGTGTAGTTCTAGTGTTAGATAAGTAAAGCTTCAACGACAGATGTGATGTTCCCACTTCATGTCAGGAGAAAACCTTAACTTTGAAGGCAGCTCCCTATGCACTTTATCCTGCTGTTACAACAAACATCTTCTCTGCAACACAATGATGAGGTCACCCTGTCAAATGTGCACTCTCTACTCTTAGAAGTCAGACTTGTACAGTGGTGCTTCTGATTCATACTGTTTCGCTAGGTGCTATAAATTGATAGGTAGGAGGTTCTGCTGACCTTGCTTGTATGTACATGTGCATGTGCATCTGCAGTGCTATTTATGTATAACTTCATTGAGAGAAGTGCTGTATCCACTTCCACAAAGGTGAAACATTTACAGTGAGACAGGACTCCCCTCCCTCACCTAATGCCATTTTTACCACACTGATAAGGTCACTCTATCAAAAGTGTACTCTTTTCTTCTAGAAGTCAGATTTCTCCCATGACATCTGCATTTGATAACATGTTCTCTGGATTGTGCAACCTAAATAGGTAGGTGGTTCAAATCCAGCATTGCATAAATGCTATAAATGTATGTATATATATGTATTATCATGTCAAATTTGCTGCATCAGAACATCCATTGTATAGGCTTCTACATAAAAGGCATGCTTACACTGTGAGACTACTTCCGCATCATTCTATTGTATTTTTATCTAAAACACATTATGTGCAACACAATAATGTCATCCTTTCAAATGTGCACTCTCTCATTATACAATTTTGAATTCTCCCATGGCACTTCCTGTAGATACTCTGTTCTCTAGACTGTGTAACTACATAGGCAGCTTGAATCCAGCAGTGAGTAATAACTTTGAATGTGGGTTTCTCTCTCATTATTCTCTCTTGTGATGTTTAGAAATGGGTTCAACTGCAGATGTTATGTGTAGCTGTACAGTGTTAGTTGGTTCTCCAAACAACCCATCACATTTTTTCCTTATTAGCAGACACATTGCCCTATTAAAACCATGGTGATGTCATCCATTTAAATGTGCAGTGTCACAGTTGTAAAGCAACTTCTTGTGTTATGCTTCTGATTAATGCAATGTTCTCTTGAGTGTGATCTTAAACAGGTAGACTGTTCAAAACCAGGCATTACTCCTTAAACTCAGTTGTATCAGTATGAATGTGAATATACATGAAGGTAACAATGTTATCAACCAAATGTCTGATGTGTACATGTATACCAGGATAATTCTCTTTCAATACTTTCTGTGCATTTTAGCACAGACTACTCCTTTGCTGAACACGTCTAATGCAATATGTTGAAATGTGCCTTTTCTAAACCTAAAAGTAAACTTTCTCCTGTGGCATAAGGAAATGATAGAATGTCCTGTAGTTTGTTGCCTGAGTAAGGTACGAGTTCCAAATATTTGTGGCAATTTATGCATTTTGCATTATTCTGCTTCTAACATCACAGTGATGAATGCATTATGCAAAATATTTGTCTGGGTATACTTAGCATCATGAAATATATTGTGACAAGGACAGAGGTTGCACCACTCTTTTAACCAAATTACAGACACATATGCCTTGCAGCAATAAAATGATGTAATGCCTTCAAATACACAGTATTTCACAGTTTGAGTAAGACTTCCCTTGTGGTGTATTCAGTCTACTCAATATCTTGTAGCTTAAGTGGTCATACAGGTATGTGTTCAAACCCTGCAGTGACTGAACACTATCGTTATTTGTCAGCATAGTCTTATGCATGAATGACATCCACCACAGTTGTCATGCATACAGTTATAGTGGGAAAGGTGTCACCCATCACTATTACCTCAAACAACTTTTTTCACAACACAAAGATATGCTGTCATGACTTTACATAGGTTATGTATCACAGTTGTATTTAAACTTTGCCTGTGGGGCCATGTGGTTAATACACATTTCATTGGCTTGTGGAGTTGCATAGGTAACTGTTCAGTTCAGCAAAGGACATCATTATACCAGTGTATTGATATCACACATACAAATTGCATCAACTTATTTCTATCTATTTTCATTTTGGACAAACACCTTTCAACACATCAGGGATTTCTTGGTAGTCAAATAGTTGTTATGTGATTTGTGAGGTGATAATGCTCCCGTGGCACATGCAATTTATACAGCCTTGTATAGCATATCCACAAAACAATGTGGACAGAACTTAGGGCCTTGGCCAACCAACATTAATATTGGACTGTTCACAGTTCTATGCACATTAACATAGCTACCTCCTTTTCATCACTGAGACAAATTTGTATTGAATAAATTTTTCTCAAAAGCCCTTTCTTACTTTAAACATTGAGTTGTGTTATTTGGGTCAACCTTCATTGCTATATACTGTGGCAGACACAGTTAATATATAGCTCTGTAGACTGTGTAGCATGATTGGCAGGGGTTTGAATCTATTACCATCTGTCTGTCAGACACTTGTGACAGACAGTAGTGGCTTAGGCAAGGAATGCAGATATGGCACAGCAAAAAGGCCAAACGTATAGGTCTCACAATCCATGTAATGGGAGGTATATCCATTGCAAATAAATAGTTATGTAAGCTCTTCAAGATTTTCTTTCATGACACAACCAATATGCCTATTTCTGTGGCATCAGTGGTTGATACGCAACTGCATGATGTTTGACCTGGCACATGTTCAAGTCGGGCAAGAGACACGTGCTGAGTGTGTCAGTGATTGCTCACAGCCAGTACTTATTTATAAACTGATAATGCTTGTATTTCATGTCTTCATTTGTTCTCATTGTAGAGTTTTTTGGGACATAAGGGTTTATACAACATTTCTTTCTGTATGGCATGCTAGAACATCATCAGAAAGTGCGAGTGGGCCTGTGTTATGAGACTTTCTTATGTGCTTGTGTTGTTTATTTGTTGTTATGGTAGAGTTTGCAGTAATTACTGTTTAGCATTCCCAGTATAATGATGTAGAAGATGTGTGCCATTTATCAAAGAGATTGTTAAGCAATGAATGTCATGAGATATATTTTGTCATTTGTTGTTCTTTGTCAAGACTTAATTAAATTAGCCTCTGGGATGTTAGCTTTGTCAAAGTTCACACAATGGAGTTAGTGCTGTACAGGCTGAGAATAACACCCTTTCTCACAAGGCATTGTACATCTGCTGTATGTGCAATTATATCAACTACAGGGGAATTACTAATACACATCAATACTGCACTGGGGGGGGGTGCTGTATGTTAATGTAGTGTCGTAAAGATATTACTGTCAGCTTTAACTAGGCTCACTACAGAGCTAAATATGCATTGCATTATACTGAATTCACATCTGTACTTTAGTACACTTAATCAAGTAAGCAGGACAGATGTGGCTCTTACACCACATATGACACGTCATATCATTGACTACAGTAATAAAAATGGATCAGAGCCACAAGTACAGTAATTGTAGCCTGACATTTACTACTTCTGCCCATTAACTGATGTATCACTGGCATAATGCTGGCTTGCATTTTTATTTTACCCATGTTTTGTGTGGGCTTCCTATCCATCTCTGAAATGCAAACATATATTTGTCATGTACCTAATCAGACATTTACAATAGTTGGAATGGCCACAAAGGTTCCTCACCAGGAGAATCCAGGGCATAAATACCCTGTCCTACATGGATCATCTAAGGGCCCTATCTTTGTACTCAGTATCTTACAGGCTGCTAAGAGGGGATCTTTGTCTGGCTTATAAGGCACCCTCGGTTCTAACCCTGATGGACCTTTTGCACATTCATAAAAGAACACTAGAAAAATTAGATTCAAAGATTTGAACTTCACTTGTGACATAAATAGAACATGCTGGATGGACAAATATGTAACTGAAAGGATCCCTGATATTATGGAATAGGGTCTCCATCCATGTGAAGCAGAGTTCATCATTGACCCTATTCAAATGAAACCTTGACCTTTGGCTGGGAAATTGCAAATTCACCCACAATCTGGCTCCCATGTCTGGTGGACAGAGGCTTTCAGTAAGTAAAATGTTCTCCAATTAACACCCCCCCCCAACAAATCCCTTATCTACCTCTTTACTAACATACCCCATCCAACTGATGCCAAGGTACTCGGGGACAAATTGGGTTGGGCTGCATGGCTAGGCTCATGAAGGCCTTAGTGGGCATTAGCCTAGTAACAACCTATGAACCTATAAACAAACAGCCTATGTAAATTGCTATATATCATGACAATTAGAAACATAACCGTTTTGTCAGTGGACTGACTACACTTGACTTACACCTTGAGTTATGTACATGTTTGCATATGCAACCTTAGCATGACTCATTCTGATGTACATATGTCACATCTGCTATACATACATACACACATACATACAAATATTTTAAGCATGGGTATAAATGCCCTTCTAGCTTGCAATATACTAAAACACTTGTTCCCATAATAAGTGTCCAGGCTGTTCCTAAAAATATCTAAACTAGTGGTTGCTTTAATGTAATTTGGAAGTCTGTTCAATACATCGGCTAATCTGTCAGAGAACCAATTAGTACACTTCTCATTCCTATAGAATCTTCTACACAAGTTGTCTGATGATTCTCTAGTACTTTTTGATCACCCCATACATTCCCAGAGATAGTTGTCTCTAAATGCCCTATATATCTGAATAAGATCTCCTCTTAGATATCTGAAAGAGACACTGTACAAGTTTAGATATTTTAGTCTTTCATAATAACTTAGATTTTCACATTCATGGATGCCCTTGGTATATTTCCTCTGTATTTTTTCCAGTTTACTCATGCTTGTCTTCTTATAGGGTTTCCATATTGTTATTCCATACTCAAGTTTGGGTCTAATGTAACTAACTAACAATGACTTCATTATTTTTAATTTTATAGATTTTATAAATCTTTTTATACAACCTAAAGTTCTATAACTATCATTAACCAATTGGTTACAATTAGAACAATTCATAGCTGAATCTACCTATATACCCAAGTCCTTAAATGAGTCTACAGATTCAATGACTGCGCTGTATTAAATATTCACCTTTCAGTTTATGCCTCCCAAATCTCATATGCTTAGTTTTTGATGTATTTATCAACATATTATTCTTTTGACCCTAAATAGTCAATTTAGTTAAGTTATTTTACAGACATGCCTTATCTGTAACACCTGTAATTAGTTTACCCAATTTCAGGTCATCTGTGTATAGACTGTAGAACACCTCAGATGAAAAAGGTAGTTCTGAAAGATACAATCTAAACAAGTAAGGACCTAGGACAGAGCCCTGTGGGACACCCTGACTGTAACCAAGGATTTCACCTGTCAAGTTGCTGAATGATGCTTGTCAAGTCCTATTTGTAAGCCATGCAGCTATCCATTTTATCAAGAGTACATCAATACCTAGTTGTACTAATTTATTGATCATTGTTTTGTGTATAACCCTGTCAAATGCTGAACTTAAATCTATATAAATCACATCACAGCACAATTTTTCATTCATAGCTATTATTATATTGTTATAGAACATCATGTTACAGGTGGTAGTAGATCTATTTTCAATATATGCATGCTTATATATGGTTTCTAGTCCCAATCTATACAGTTCTGACAATAACTTATCCGATATTACCTTCTCCATTATTTTTCCACAACATGAACGTAGACTTAATGGCCTATATGAGTCTAGGTTTGTCCTACTCCCCTTTCCCTTAAAGACAGGTTTAATAAGTGCATGTCTCCAATCTTGAGGAATATCCCCATAGTTATATGACATAGTGAATAATAGATATAATGGTAGTGAAAGTTCTTGCAGAAGTGTCCTCAGGTCATTGTTACTAATTCCGTCTCCTCCCTGCGCTTTGTTTGGATCCAGTTGGTGCAGTTCTTTTTCAATATAATCTAATTTGATTCTAGTATCTGGGTTTGCCTGGATGTCACTAGGACAACTTATCACCCCTTTGTAGAGCCAGGTTGATTTGCATAAGATTTTGTAAATATATCTATAATCTGTTGTGTGTGAGAATACATTTTAGCATCTACACACAGTTTATCGATTTGTGTGTCTTTACTCCTTCCACATCTTATGTATCTATAAAAAGGTTTCCTATTATGCTCAATATCTTTATATACATTTTCTTCAAAATTTTCTTGATCTTGTCTCACACTATGCTTAATTTGTTTGTCCAGTTTGTTTATTTCAGTTTTCAAGGTTGTAGTTCAACCTCTCTTCCATTTCTTATATTTTTTTGTCTTGAACCTTAATCAGATATCTTGTTCTTATGGAAATATATACCCCTGATGTTGTATGCCTAGATCCTGATGTTAAACATTTTTGTGACTTTTTGCACTCAATTTCTTTTTCAAAACGTTCCACATTCCATCTGCAGTTTTTCCACTGAACACCTCACTCAGTTTTACATTGTGACTGTTTTGCTTCCATATAATCTGTAATTGACCTTCTGTGCATTGGCTTACATTTCAGTTTGGCAGAATTATCTAGCAACAAATTAACCTTTATAACCCCATGATCACTGCACATCAATGGTGGTAAAACTTGAGTTGAAGTTACAGTAATTTCTTTGGGAACACAAGCAATATATTCCGACTCCTGATAGTTTTTTTACAATCTGAAGCAATTGTTGTTCCTGAATATACTCTGTGAATAATTTCCTTACTAATGTTGTTGAATCAATATTATTCCAGTCTGTTTCTGGTGAATTTAATTCCTCAGTTAATATTATTCTTCCCTCCTGTGTTTCATGTAAGAAATGTATGAATTCTTCTAGGTCATCTGCACTTGACTTTAGTGGTCTATACACTCCAACAATTGTTATATGTTCCAGGGTTGTCTTTATTGTCACAGTTACACAGTCTATAGTATTGGTGTTATCACTGAACATGTAATAATCACAAATCTCATAGCTATCTTTTATCCCTATTATAAGACCTCCACCTGATTTTTTTAGAATGTCTGTTATAGTAAAACATTTATATCCTGACAGAATTAGTTTCCAGTCATTGTTCTTTAAACATGTTTCACAAACTATAACAATATCAATATTGTGGGAACATAGCAACTTTTCCAATAAAAACACTTTATTATTAATGCTCCTAGCATTAACAACCATCAGAGATGCATCAAATGTTGCTATCTGTGAACTGTTATATTTTTGACCTGGCAAAAATCCTGCCTTGTGTTTGTCAAATATTGCATAATATCTGCTGCAAAACTTCTCTTCCCTGATCTTGACAAATGCACACCATCCTGTCTGAACACATGCGTGCCCAAAAGAAGGCTTGGATGCTCTACACATTTCCATTTCTTAAAGCAGGGCATTTTTTTCCATGTAGGTGCTTATCCAAAAAAATCTTTCCATTCACAGTGACCTGACTATCCTTTCTATAAGTGATTTGTGAAAAATATGTCCCAACGCCATGTTATCTAAGAGGGCTGTCAGTTCCCTACTAACAGTCAGAGAATCTTTGTTGGTGACATAATTTGTACCAACATGAATAAAAACAAATCCATACTTCCTTACATTAAGGCGTTCCAAGGCTTGCTTTACACCTTCTATTTTTGCTCCTGGCAAGCATAACAATACTCAATGTTCATTATCATCTCTGCAAATATAAGTATCAGTTCCTCTAATAATTGAATCTGCAATTGCAACAATATCTTTGTTGGCCATCTCTGAAGAATCTTCAGCTTCTAATACAGTAATATTTGTTCTATTGGTTGTTATGAAGGATAGATCTTCATCACCATTAGTCTTATTAATCCCACTGGTTTCACTGCATATTAAATTCTCATGCAGCCAGTATTGCACATCCACAGCTGTTAGTCATGTAGTCAGCATTTGTGTTTCTCCTCTTTTTTCTTACAGTAATGTTCTTCAATCCTTCCACGTTCATTTTTGATTTCTTTCATTTCACCTGCCCCTTGCCTCTTTTTTCTGCTTTCTCCATTGGAAAGGTGATGCTTATAGCTAGATAAGTGCTAATATGTATAGCAGATCATTATTCTGTTTATATCCTGATCAATATGACACATCTGTCTTATGTGTTAAGTCCTTCTGTATTTTGCTACATACATACATAGAATGCATGTATAGTCACTATCTTTCCAACACTGCCAACATGCAAGCTGCTTAATAATGTTGTATTTTTTATCACTTGATAAAATTATTGCTATGATTTCACAGGTGACTGTGATTCTTCTCAATATGTCCACATTGTCACTGGCATATACACTGCCCTAAAACTATTTCCTTCATACACATATGGAAATTAGAACGTTACAATTTTTTAACCTATAAGTGCGATCTAACATCAATGGCGTGGATGTAATTTATTTTACCTTTCATCTCTCCCACAGTATACATTCCAGTGGCAGAGCACATCAATACACCTGCCACACATGTTTAGACAGGCATTTTCAGTACAATCATGTGGGTAACACAAATATTTCTGAGTGTGCCAATGAACACGTATAGTGGCAACTATAAATTTATGTATGTAACTGTTATTATATTACTGTTCAGCATTTACACTAATACAAAACCCATGCTCAGCTCATACATGTTATAGGATCATAGGATCATAGGAGATTACTAGGCTATTGACCTGGAAGTCATTTTAAACCTAGCCATTTCATCACAATGACAATGTAATACCATATAAATGCTAGTCAATACTCAAGACTGCATTTACTGATGACTGCCCATGACCAGAAGGGTTGTGGGCACTATCCCTGGTAAGAATTTATAGTGCCCCATCCACTCATCCAGGTTTCTCTTGAACAGTGTCATAGAGGTGCTCTTGCATAAATTGGTAGCATGTTCCAAAAACGCAGCAGTTGCTGGGAGATAAATCTTTCCCTCCCGCATATCTTATTTAAGTCACAAACCATATTTAGGTCCCTGTAATGGGTAGCCCTACCCTTGTTTGATTTATGGATTTGCAGCAAGTTCAGAAGGTTTGGGTCATGGATTGCTCTACAGACCAGGCATAGGTCTCTTGTAAGAAATCTATACAATACAGAGTATACAGGGACTTAGTCGGTCTGTGTAAGGCACATGCTGGAGCCCCTTGATCTTCTTTCTTGGAAACCTCTGAGATCTCTTTAATTGCTGCAGGTGCTTAGTACTGTACATGCCAAATGGGACATTACACTCAATTATGTGCCAGATAACTGCGGAGAACGGGGGGGGGGGGTTATAACTTTTTTTGCTCTCAAAGCAATGCCTTTAATAATCAAGTGTGCTACATAGAAAACTTTCCTTACTACAGTAGACACATGTTTGTCAAAGTTAAGGCTACAGTTAACTTGTGATCCCATGTCCCATCCCTTGCCACTTCATGGGTACTTAGGGTATTCTTGTTGATTTGATAGTGTGAGGGAACATTGTTTGTGCTGAAGGGAATGATGATGCATTTCTTTGAATTCAGTTTGAGACTGTGGCCAATACACCAGTCATTGGTGTGTGTGAGACCCTCCTGGAGTATACTAACATAATTTGGGAATTCAATGATTGCACCTAGTTTGCAGTTGTCTGCAAACTTGGTCAGTCACAACCCCTTAGTTTTGATCTGAACTTCTGAGAAGTATATACAAAACATTAGGGGTCCCAGCATTGACCCCTGTGGCACCCCACAAGTAACAGGTCTGCTGGTTGATGTGGAGTCACCCACTTTAACAGTATGCATCTGGTTTGTGAGCCAGTTGGCAACCCATCTTACAACAAAGGGGTTTATATTCAGTTTGTTAAATTTATTGGTACTGCTTGAATGTGGGATTATGTCAAAAGCCTTTGCCAATTAGAGGTATGCTGTGTGCACAGATGCACCCTTATTAATGGCCTTGGTCACATTTCAAAAAAATCCACCAGATTTAACAGGCAGCATCTTCCCTTCGCAAAGCCTAATTGGGTAGGATCCAGGACTTGGAGGTCACCTGTGTCCTTATTTATGCGATCCGTAATGATACATTCTATGGCTTTACAGACAAGGCTGGTAAGGCTTATGGTTCTGCAATTCCCTGGGTCTGTTGCTAGGCCACCTTTGTGGATGGAAATAACTGTTGCTGTTCTCCATTCCACAGGAACAAAGCTTGTGATTAAGCTATGATTGAAAGGTTCCTTAGTGGTGATTCTAGTTCATATTTTAGCCTGTTTAGAAGACAGCCTGGATGTCTTCTGGTCTCATAGAGGCTGTGTTTTTTGCCTTGGGGAAGGCTTTGAGGACCTGCTATTCAGATATGTAGGGTGGGGGAGAAGTTTGGGGGAAGGTTTATTGTAAGTTAGAAGGAGACAACAAAGTGAAATTTTCACCAAACCTATCCACTAGCAGGTTTGCTATCTCTGTGGGGTCAGTGTGTGTGATACCATTGCCCACTAGTTCTACACATACTTGGGTCCTACCCTTTAGGTTGCGTACATAGCTGTAAAAGACCTTATAGTTATTCTTGGCTGTACTTACAAAGTTTCTCTAAATGGAGCCCTTGGAGGATTTGACAAGTTGTCTTATTTGCCTGTTGAGGCTGAGGAGAGTGCTTTTCCATTGTTGGGGCCTTGCCTTTGTTATCATGGACAGCAGCTTTTTGGGTTTATTGTAAAGATTGTTGATGCTGAATGTCCACCATGGCAGTTTGTTTTTAGCTGAGGCACTGGCTTTGATTCTTTCTGATATGGCCAAGTTTATACACTTATGCAAGTGATTGTACAGGGCTTTAGTGTAAGCTTCAGCGTAGTTACCACTTCCAGCTTGGAGTGGGTCTTGGAATGCATTTATACCTTCACCTAGGCGGGTACAGTTTGCCTTGATGAGGTTTTTAGTCTGATTTCACCCATTGTGAGTGCTGGTGTTAGTGCCAGCTCAAAAGAGACTGATTTGTGGTTGTTTTTTAACTAATGAGTGTGGCGATACATCTGTTTGACATGTTGGTGAGGACCAGATCCAGAATGTTTGTTCCACTTGTTGGGGTAAGGACAATTTGTTCTGATGCATTAGAATTAACAAAGTCAAGGAACTTTTGCTCTAGCGAGTTAGGGCTAGTGTAGGTTTCTCAGTGGGATAAATGAAATCCCCCATAACCAGTGTGTTCGGTAAAATTTGGATAGTCTCCAGTTTGGTTAAGTAGGCATCATGGGCATCATGACCCATGGAGGGGATTTATAGTTGGCTATGAGTTGAATAGGGGTCTTACCAACTGTAACCTGGTAAAATACCCCCTTGCTAAATTAAAATACCTCCTTGCAATGGTTGCAAGTTACAACAAATGCCAAAAACATGTCCATTTCTGATGTACATGACACAACAACTGTAGGGTTCATTTATTCATGTTTACTACATGATGATGTGGAGAATACAGCATTTATGTTGGTTAACACAAATAATTTCCTATATACACATCTGATATGTTTTATCATGGTGTGCATGGGAGGAGAAATGGCGTAGCCATTATCCTGAAGGAACAGTATGCTACGAGTGTTTTGGAGGTGAAAAGAGTGGCAGATAGAGTGATATTTATGAAGCTGAAAATTGATGGTGTAATGATGAATGTTGTTAGTGCATATGCTCCACAAGTTGGGTGTGCGATGGATGAGAAAGAAAAATATTGGAGCGAGTTGGATGAAGTGATGATGACTGTACCCAAGGGTGAGAGACTGGTGATTGGAGCAGATTTCAATGGGCATGTTGGTGAAGGGAATAGAGGGGATGAGGAAGTGATGGGTAGGTATGGTGTTAAGCAAAGGAATGCAGAAGGTCAGATGGTAGTGGATTTTGTGAAAAGGATGGACATGGCTGTGATGAATACGTATTTTAACAAGAAGAAGGAGCATAGGGTGACATACAAGAGTGGAGGAAGATTCACACAGGTGGATTATATCTTTTATGGAAGGGCCAGTCTGAAGGAGATTGGAGACTGTAAAATGGTGTCAGGGGAAAGTGTAGTTAAGCAGCATAGGATGGTGGTTTGTATGATGACATTGGTGATCAAGAAGAGGAGGATGAGTGTGAGGGCAGCACCAAGGATCAAATGGTGGAAATTGAAAAAGGGTAATTATGAGGTGATGTTCAGGGAAGAGTTAAGACAGGCACTGGGTGGCAGTGAAGTGCTACTGAATAGCTGCATAACTACAGCAGAGCTAGTAAGAGAGATGGCTAGAAAGGTGCTTGGTTTGACATCTGGAAAGAGGAAGGAGGACAAGGAGACCTGGTGGTGGAATGAAGACGTATAGGAGAGTATACAGAGAAAGAGGTTGGTGAAGAAGAAGTGATATTGTCAAAGAGATGAAGAAAGTAGACAAGAGTATAAGGAGATGAGGTGCATGGCAAAGAGAGAGGTGGCGAAGGCTAAGGATAATGTGTGTGAAGAGTTGTATAAAAGTTTGGACACTAAGGATGGAGAAAAGGACCTGTACCGATTGGCTAGACAGAGGGACCGAGCTAGTAAAGATATACAGCAGGTAAGGGTGATAAAGGATAATGAGGGAAACATACTCACAAGTGAGGAGAGTGTGTTGAGCAGATGGAAAGAGTACTTTGAGGGGTTGATGAATGAAGAGAATGAAAGGGAGAGAAGGTTGGATGATGTGCGGATAGTGAATCATGAAGTGCAGTGGATTGGCAAGGAGGAAGTAAGGATAGCTATGAAGAGGATGAAGAACGGAAAGGCTGTTGGTCCAGATGACATACCTGTGGAAGCATGGAGGTGTTTAGGTGAAATGGCAGTGGAGTTTTTAATTAGATTGTTTAATGAAATCGTGGAAAGTGAGAGGATGCCTGAGGAATGGAAAAAAAGTGTTTTGGTACCGATTTTTAAGAATAAGGGTGATGTGCAGAGCTGTAGTAACTAGGGATTAAACTGATCAGTCACAGAATGAAGTTATGGGAAAGAGTAGTCAAAGCTAGTTTAAGAAAGGAGGTGATGATTAGTGATCAGCAGTATGGTTTCATGCCAGGAAAGAGCACTACAGATGCGATGTTTGCTCTGAGAGTGTTGATGGAGAAGTACAGAGAAGGCCAGAAGGAGCTGCATTGTGTCTTTGTGGATTTAGAGAACGCATATGACAGGGTGCCTAGAGAGGAGTTGTGGTATTGTATGAGGAAGTCGGGAGTGTCAGAGAAGTACGTAAGACTGGTACAGGATATGTACGAGGGTAGTGTGACAACGGTGAGGTCTGTGGTGGGAGTGACAGATGCGTTTAAGGTGGAGGTGGGATTACATCAAGGATCAGCTCTGAGCCCTTTCTTATTTGCAATGGTGATGGACAGGTTGACAGACGAGATCAGACAGGAGTCCCCGTGGACTATGATGTTTGCAGATGACATTGTGTTCTGTAGTGAGAGTAGGGAACAGGTGGAGGAGACCCTGGAGAGATGGAGATATGCTCTAGAGAGAAGAGAAATGAAGGTCAGCAGGACTAAGACAGAATATATGTGTGTGAATGAGAGGGAGGATAGAGGAATGGTGAGGATGCAGGGAGTAGAGGTGGCGAAGGTGGATGAGTTTAAGTACTTGGGATCAACAGTTCAGAGTAATGGTGAATGTGGAAGAGAGGTGAAGAAGAAAGTACAGGCAGGATGGAGTGGGTGGAGAAGAGTTTCAGGAGTGATTTGTGACAGACGAGTACCAGTAAGTGTGAAAGGGAAGGTCTACAAGAGGGTAGTGAGACCAGCTATGTTATATGGGTTGGAGACAGTGGCATTGACAAAAAGGCAGGAGTCAGAGCTTGACGTGGCAGAGTTGAAGATGTTAAGATTTGCACTGGGTGTGACAAGGATGGACAGGATTAGGAATAAGTATGTTAGAGGGTCAGCCCAGGTTGGAAGGTTTGGAGACAAAGTCAGAGAGGCAAGATTATGCTGGTTTGGACATGTGCTGAGGAGGGATGCAGAGTATATTGGGAAAAAGATGCTAAGGATGAAGCTGCCAGGTAACAGGAAAAGAGGGAGGCCTAAGATAATGTTTATGGATGTGGTGAGAGAGGGCATGCAGGTGGTTGGTGTGACAGAGCAAGATGCAGAGGACTGGAAGAAATGGAAACAGTTGATCTGCTGTGGCGACCCCTAATGGGAGCAGCCGAAAAAAGAAGAAGAAGAAGACATATGATATGCAGTAACTGCAGTATATGCAAATATCCCCTAATATATGCACTGTCCTTGCAATCTGTTATCTCATCTCAGCATTTTATTAACATTTATATTACATTTGCTCCACCCTGTTACACTGTTGCTTTGTGTTCCTCTCTCATCCTTTGTCAGCATGTCTATTTTTATTCATGTACAAGTCAATCAGTTAACAGGATTTATCTTTATTAAATCAATATAAAATTATTTTACGTTAAAATACTCTTTTTGCAATAATCAAATATTAATTATTGAGTTACATCATTTTCCCCATTTAGACTACACTGTTTGTTATTTCTGCACTAATCCTCTTAATATGAGTACAGTTTTCATGTTTAACTTCCCTTGCTTATTTCTGGACTAATCCCATTACATGAGATCAGTTTCCACATTTAAATTCCACTGCATCTTAATTGTTCAGTAAACTTGCCCTTAGCTTTCTATTAGCTGTCTGCATATGTTCATCACTAGGTTCACCTACAGGCAAGAACTTTTGTTTACTTTGTAAGTTTGAGGTTCCGTGCACCTTGTCATGTACACTAACACTTGTGCTAGCCATAAAAAGGTGCTAGTCAATGTGTAGGCTTCCTTAGCAGCATGCATATTCAATGAGCGCTGCTGCTCAACATGCTGACATGAAGTAATTGTGTAGGCTTAGCGCAAAGTGTATATGCTTGTTAATGAATCCCAGGATATATTCTGCATGCCATTCTGAAACCATATCACATAGGTTTTATGGACAGGAAGTAGGAACGTAGTGCAAATAATAAGATATGTAAAATACTTACAAAAGCTTGTGTGACCATGTCCTAGAATTAATGTCACAGCTCTTATTTCAAAAATCAAATTTTCAAATCCCCTTAGAGATCTGACTTGTACATCAAAAGCCCAGATGAAAGAAAAATGAGAGCTGCTGTCCTGCATAACAGTTAATTAGAGGAAATGTTCATGGGTTCGGTATGAACTCAGAAATTTTAAATTGAAGACAGTTGTCAAGATGGCAACAGAAGAGGAAACAAGCAATGTGATTAAAAGAAAGAAATAAGAAAAACAGCAGAAGAAGAAACTCTATTTATTTATTATTCATTCAGTCCTTCATCCACTTATCTGTTCATTCAAATTTGTTACCGAAGGCAGAACACTGAACATTTTCAGGCCAGCCTTACATCTATCAACACAAATTATGTAAATACAACAAAATGTAACATGGATTTAATAAAGATGAATACATAATATTATAGCAAAAATGAAATGAAACCTCTCCTGTTATTTAGGGTCTATATTAGATAATTGAATATTTAAAAGTTTGAACGTCATATGGTCGAAACCATATGATCGAACTTTTAAAAGTTCGTAAATCTAATAAAAAAAAAAATTACACAAAAAAGCTATATGAACATTTTAAGCAGGAGGGCAAGCACCCCTGCACCCTCCATATGGGGGGGCTGCACCCCTCACACCCCAGGTCTTAAATATACCAACTCCGAGATCACACTATAGTGCAGTAAAGGGAAATCTTCCCATTCCAGGCTGTAAGGAGATATCCATTAAAACATTCGAACTTTCAAAAGTTCGATCATATGGTGTCGACCATATGACGTTCAAACTTTTGAAAGTTCGACTATCTGATATAGACCTATTATTTACATTTTTTTTTCCAATATCATTTTTATTAATTTTCTGGATCAAGTAAAAGCAAAATGCAGTCTGACATTTGAATAAACATAGCAAGTTACAGGTGTAGGTCCAATACAATTCCTAAACATAATCTAATCCACACGTAATAACTAAATACACTATGTACAAACAGTGCTACTAAGACAAGAGGAGAATAGGAGCCATAAAAGATAAACATCTAAGATCATTTTAACCATGTATATAGAGCAGTTATATATAGTCAAAAGCAAAACAGATTGAATTTTAAATACTTTGCTGGGTATCCTGACAAATAGTTCACCATTACTGGTTATACCTGATCTTCAAGGATGTGGTTAAATATAAGTTTCCAGAATTTCTGATAGTAGGTTTGCTTGCTTCATTTCTAATAATAAGTTTTTTAGAGGATACGTGTTTAATTGCCATATTCCCAAACCCATTCCAAGATAGTTTGGTGTGATCCTGACATTTAGTTATGTATAGTTTTACAAGTAAACATAAAGTAATTAGGACATGATATTTCAATTTCTGGAGTTTGAGGTCTGTAATATGGAGAACAGAAAGTTCCCAAGATAAGGTTAATTTTTGATACCCCATTTTTTCTAAACATACTTTACGAGACCATGAAAGATTATGGGTGTGCTTGCAAAACCATAGGACATGTAAGAGGTCAGCTTGGGGATAGGAGCAGCATGTGCGGGATGGGGATACTTTAAGATCAAATTTATTCAAAACAAAAGTATAGTAGGTATTGTTATTGATCATTAATTGCATGTATATACATTTTTTGAATAGGGATAGCTTAATAGTGGAATCAATTGTTTTGAGTTTCTGTTCTTGTGTGAATTCATTTCCTTGTTGGTCCCAATACTTAGAGAATAACACTAAGGATTCATGCCTTATTGCATTATCCCAGTACTTAGAGAATAACACTAAGGATTCATACCTTATTTCATTAATCAGTTTGTAAGCATTTGAGAGCATTCTTTTCTTGCTAGAAAGACTCTCAATTATATCTGTTATTCTAGTTAAATATCTTTCATTGATAGGTATTTCTATGGTTAGAGATACTATGAGCTCTCTGATTTGACACAATATAATAGTATATTTGTTATTTAGATTTAGGGCTGTACGTAGTTCATGCAATGCTTTCTCTCTATGCTTATGAATATCCCACACTGTACAGTCCTTAATTAATGGATATTCTAGGAGATTAAGTAGTTTATTATTAATTTTGATATTGGGGGTCATATGGATAGGTTGTAAAAAGAGAATGACTTTAGCAAGTTTGAGGGATTTTATAAGATCATGGAAGGTTTTGTTTTCTGCCTTAAAATATTGTTAACCTTAGTGTTGCTAAAGTTTATTGGCATTAACAATGGGAGGGCTTTAGGGTTTATGCCATTGCCGATCAGATGATTGTACCAAATTCTTGCCCACAATGGGGTCCAAATGTCCTCCTTAGGGCAAAACTTCAAAACTGAGATAATTCTATGAGCACAAATAATCCCATAATACAGTTTAATGTCCGGTAGGCTTAGCCTCTCTTTTTCTTTAAGGTAGGTTAATATAGCAATAACCCACGCCTGGGTGTGGGTAATGCTGGATTTACCTACGGTTGGCGTGGTTTGGTCCCGAGGGCGAAGCCCGAGGGACCAAACAAAGACAACCGTGGGTAAATCCAGCATTACCCACACCCAGAAGTGGGTTATTGCTATTATACAATGCCATTATTTAAGAAAAGAAATAATTACTTTTCTTAAATAATGGCATTGTATAATGCCTCTTTGCTGCCCTTCCGCACCTGTCTGGTGTTCCGCGGCAGTTCTGATGTACTGCGCATGCCTACGCAGTACATCAGAGCTTTGGGCAAAAGCAACGGAGAACGCAAGTTCTCCGTTGCTTTTTACTGTCTCGCTGTGTTAAATGGGTTTAACATAGCGAGACAGCTTTAAAATAAGCAACGGACATCTCCGTTGCTTATTTTAAAGCTGTCTCGCTATGTTAAACTCATTTAACATAGCGAAGTTTAAAAGCAACGGAGATCGCAAGATCTCCGTTGCTTTTTACACACTGTGTCGCTATGTTAAAGGAGTTTAACATAGCGAGACAGCTTTAAAAAAAGCAACGGACATCTCCGTTGCTTTTTTTAAATCTGTGTCGCTATGTTAAACTCTTTTAACATAGCGAGAATGTTTATACTAACGGAAAAAGTCCGGGCGACCGGACCTTTTTCCGTTAGTATATTGAGGGATTTACCACGGGCACGCTGGTTGGTCTGGCCAATCAGCGTGCACGTTTTTAGGGTAGGCATTGTATCATTTCAAATAACTTATTCTAACTGACTTAGAATACCAAATAAACTTGGCAAGCTCTTTATTAATTTTTTGGAAGAAATTGTTTGATATAACAAACTTTGAGGCATTGAACTGATATAATAGTTTAGGTAAGATATTTGCCCTAATAACTGCTGCTTTAGAAAACATGGAAAGTTTCAATCGTTGCCACCTATGAAGGTCCTGGGTGATATTACTCCATATTTTAAGTAAGTTATTCTGGTACATAGATGCATTGTTGTGTTTGTATAATATCCCCAGATATTTGAAAGAGTAATTCACTTTGAAAGGAGGGTCCGAGCGTAAATATCCCTTATGGTTTAATGGGTTGATAGGAAAGATGAGGGATTTCTTTTGGTTCATAGGTTCATAGGTTCATAGGTAGGTACTAGGCTATCAGCCCAAGGGCCTACCCAAGCCTAGCCAGCAAGGTTCCATAGCTTACGCCACCCAAGAAAGTTATTTTCCTGTGCCACTGTCCAGCAGAGAAACAGAAGTGATCCCCGGGGTGTATTTCCTATTTCCCATCCACTCATCATGATTTTTCTTGAAGAGTGCTAATGAAGAACTTTGCTTGACATAGATGGGTAGCTTGTTCCAGAGTATAGGAAGTCTCTGGGACAGGAATCTATCCCTCCAGCATGTCCTGTTTATTGTGGTGACAAGGTTTAGGTCCCTAGAGCATGTAGCTCGGAGAGATTGGGATTTCTTTAGGTGTAGCATGTCCAACAGCTCTGGGTTTGATATAGCTTTACATGTTAGGCAGAGATCACCTCGGAGTAGATGATATGCTACGGAGTAAAGCTGGAGTTTTTTGAGGTGGTCAGTGTAGGATATTTGTTTGAAGCCAGTAATCCTCTTTGTGAGGTACTTCTGTGGCCTTTCCAGCTGCTGCAGATGTCTTGTGAGGTACATTCCAAAAGGGGCATTGTACACTATAATGGGTCTAATGAGTGACGAGTAGAGGGGAACAATGACCTCTTTTTTCCTGGATGAGAGCCCTTGTATGATGAGGTGTGCCACGTAGAAGGAATTCCTGACTACTGTGGCGATGTGACTATCAAAGGAGAGACTACTGTTCACCTGGGTCCCAATGTCTCTTATCATGCATTCGGTGTTAAGTAGATTGCTGCCTATGTGGTAGTTCATGTGTGCAGAGTTTTTACCAAAGGGGATGACACTGCACTTTTTAGCATTGAGCTTGAGGCCATGGCTCTGACACCAGGCATCTGTCTCAGTTTGGCCCTTCTGTAGGATGTCCACATCATTTGGCGACTTGACTATGGCTCCTAGTTTGCAGTCATCTGCAAACTTCATTAGCCAGAGGCCTTCTGTGTTAGCCTGTACTTCAGAGAAGTAGATACCAAACAGGAGAGGTCCCAGGACGGAACCCTGTGGTACTCCACTTGTCACTGCTTTGAGGTCAGATTTGGAGTCTGCAACTTTTACAGTGTGGGTTCTGTCAGTGAGCCTGTTGGCAACCCATCTTGTGACATAGGGATTTATACCTAGTTTAGTGAGTTTAGCTATAATTCCAGAAAGGGGGATGGTGTCAAAAGCCTTGGCGAGGTCAAGATAGGCTGTGTGAACCACCTTACCCTCATCCACGGTTTTGGTGACTGCCTCAAAGAAATCAGTCAGGTTCAGGAGTCATGATCTGCCTTTCACAAACCCGAACTGGGTGGGATCCAGAGTTTGAAGGTTACCAATGTCTTTGTTTATGAGTTCCATGATGATACGTTCCATGGCCTTGCAGACCAGGCTCGTCAGGCTAATAGGTCGATAGTTCCCAGGATCAGTGGTGGCTCCCCCTTTGTGGAGTGGGATAACTGTTGCTGTGCACCATTCAGAGGGCACAAAGCCTGATGCGAGGCTATTATTGAACATGGTGCTTAAGTGGGGAGCCAGTTCGTTTTGAAGTTCGTGTAAAATGCACCCTGGGATGTTGTCTGGTCCCATGGATGCTGTGTTTTTGGCTTTAGAGAGTGCAGCTTTTACCTGCGTAGTTGTGATTACAGGGACTCTGCATTCTTCCTGTATAGATATGGGCCCTTTAGGGGGTGAGAGGGGGGTAAAGTTAGCACTGAACCTATCTGCCAGCATGTTTGGTTAACTTTTAGTTTGCAATTCTTGAAAATGTATTTATTGTTGCAACTATTTTCTTAAAATCAGAAATTGGGTAATCAAGATATATTATAATTAAATCATCTGCAAAGGCTGATAAGGTTACTTCAATATTCAGAAATCTGAGGACTGAGTGAAAGGTCTTTAGCGAGATGTAAAGAAAAAAGCATTCAATGAAAAGATTGAATAGGTAGGGGGAGCGTGGGCAACCCTGTCTTGTTCCATTGGATATCTTTATGGGATTCAATAATGTTTTATTGATGTAGAGGTATGTATAGGAATCTTTGTATAGAGTTTTTCTAAAATTGATAAAATCTTTAGGAATACTGAATTGAGAAATAGCTGCAAATAGGGAGTTCCAGTTGACTCTGTCAAATGCTTTACGTGCATCTAACACTAGAGCATATCTTGGGTTTCTATCATGCTTAGTGAGATGCATCACAGAGTCTAAAGTTGGGTACTGTCCCATGTATGCCTATTACACATGAAACCAGATTGTTGGGGGGAAATTATGGAGGGCATTACTTTTTTGAGTCTCTCAGCTAGAAGTAAGGATAGGATTTTAATGTCCACATTAATCAGGGAGATAGACAAATCAAATCCACACAATTTCAGGCCTAAGTTGTTTTTAGGTATAAAAATTGCTTTAAAGTTCTTTAAATAGCAGTCAGTTATACCCTTTAGTTTGATGTAGTCATAACATTTTACAAGAATAGATGAGAGTTTTAGGTGTAAGGATTTATAGAAGTCTGGTGTACATCCATCTGGGCCTGGAGCTTTACCTAATTTTAATTTCTTATTAACGTCCATTATTTCTTGTTGTTTAATTAGGGCATCAGGAAGTCCTACTGGTTTCTCATTTAATTTAGGGAATGTAAGATTTTTAAAGAAACCCTCAATGTCTTCATCAGCAGTTTGTTTTACATCCATCCCATAAATTTCTGTATATATTTTATGAAATATTCCTAGTATTTGGAAATCTGATTTATAAATCTGGTTTTGGTAATAAAGTAATGATATCCTACAGGCTTCCTGTTTATTTTAAATTATTCTAGCTAAGGCTTTAGAAGGAACTTGCGCCCATTCCGAATACTTATGGATCTTAGTTCTTGGAGTGAGTAGTTATGCTGGTAGAGATCAAATAGTTGCTTTTGTGTAATGTTGATTAATTTTTCTAAATCAGGATTCTTATCTAGCTGATATTTCCTTTCTAGCTCCTTAGTTTCAGCCACTAACTTATTTTCTTTTTCATTTGCAATTTTCTTATAATAAGCAGCTTTTTGAATTAGTATTCCTCTGAGCTTCATTTTAAAGGCTGCCCATTGGGCATCATATGCAATGTTGGTAGTTTCTGGATTTTCATCAAGTTCTTTTAGTATGTCTAATATTTCATGAACTACATCTGATTTAAGCAGTAGATTGCTGTTTATGGACCAGTTGCACCTATTAACCCTTCTGGTTAGTTTGTCTGACATGTTTAATTTTAACTTCCCAAAATAGAAAATAACACCAGATGTCTCCCTAAATCCAAAAAACAAGACAAAACATATAAAATGGTGCCCACTCACAACTACATTGAAAAGATTCCCCACTACTATTCTTCTAGCAGGCGACATTCACCATAACCCTGGTCCTATCCACAATCAAACCTTTACTCTAAACACTCCTCCCACCTCTAGCCACCAAAAACCACACCAAAAACAGATCTCCTTCTATGCAATCAATACCCAAAGTATTCTAAACAAACTTAGTCTGTTCCATGCCTGGATAGCAAACCATACCCCTGATGACATTGCTGTCACAGAAACCTAGCTTAAACCCCACCAACTAGATAGAGATATACTCCCGCCAGGCTATAACATAATTCGCCTAGATCGTACAAACAAAAAAGGTGGGGGGATTGCTATAATCTATTCCAGCAATCTCACCATTTCTCATACCTCACATCCCATACCATCCTTTTCCCCTGCAGAAATACTGATAGTTAACTTGAAACTAAACAACTACTCTACTATTACTATAGTAGCCACCTATATCCCCCCAGGCAATACTATCCCAGTACTAGAAAATATCCTCTCTTATCTGTCCCTGAACATCACAAGTGAAACAATCCTCCTAAGTGACACAAACATCAACTGGCTAACATTAAATAACCCTACTTCCCCACAACATATTAACCTCTATGGTTTTACTCAGCTAATTACCAAGCCAACCCACTGTAACCATACCCACACTGCATATACCCTTATTGACTGGATACTAGTCTCAACACCAACCAAATATCACAATCCTGATACCCTCCCTGACTCCCTAAGTGACCATTCTCCTATAAAAGTACTGAGGTATACCAGTCACCTCCCCAATTCACATACTTAACTAGGCATGATCTTTCCAACTTGAGTCCAGAAACCTTTAATACCCTCATATCAAGAGTTAGCTGTGACTTCCTCACCCATCTCCCCTTAGACGAGACTGTCACTGCTTTCAACACTACCATTCTTAACTTTGTTAACTTGCTAGCTCCACCTCAGAAAATTAGAACAAAAGCTAAAATATCTCCTTGGCTCACTAAAAACACTAAAACACTCATGAAGTCCAGAGATAAGTCCTGGAAAAAATGGCAACAGACAAAAAAAAAAACTATGATCTACAAAGATATAAAGAACAAAGGAACCTGGACAAAAGACAAATCAACAATGACAAAAATAATTTTTACTACAAGCCCCCCAACCACGCTCAAATCCAACCCTAAAAAAATCTGGGACACTATCAATCAATTACTCCATCCTGGAAACCCTACCTTTCCAAACCCCACACCAGAAAAGATGGCAGAAGAAATCGCCAATATCTTCAACACTTATTTTGTTGAATCTATATCCAAACTCTTTAATTCAAACAGTCCCAATCAAACTAATCCCACAAACTCTGTCCCCCCTACGGAAACCACTCATCTTAATTTTTTCTCCCTAAAGCCCATGCCCACTACATGCAAAGGAGATATAAAATATTCCTCTAAACCCAGGTATTTATCTGATCATTCAAAAATTACATTTATTTTATTTTATTTATTTATTTTACATTTGTTGACCGGGAGTGTCTGGCTGAGCCAAAGCCCTTTTTCAGCAGAGGCCCGGGGAGAAAAGCTCCAGTACATACTTAATAACTATATGGTACAAGTTACAAGTTTACAAAAAAAAAAAAAAAAAGTGGTAAAAAAGCTTCGGCACATACATAGTAGAATGGTAGATTTTCACAAATATTTTACATGTGAAGTTACAGCAGAATTGGTTTAGAATAATTAAAATAAAGCAAATGTGACAATATAGTAATTTAACAAATAATTAAAGGCCATTTTGTGACATTTACAGGAAGATGTCTATTCAGAGGAGAGTTTAATGAGTGGGAAATTGTAGAAGGAAAGTCAGAGGAGAAGGAGAGTTTTCAAGGAGGGCTTGAGCATTGGCAGATCCACCTTTTGGTGAGATGTTCTTTTAGTGCTAGCTTAAATGTTTTGGGATGAGCCTGTGTTCGAATCTCAAGAGGTAGCTTGTTCCATTCCATTGAGGGGTGGTAGATGTATACGTTTTGTCCTGTTTAGATTTGGGCTTATAGATTTTCAGAAGGTCTTGAGAAGAGCTACGGAGATTTCTTGTGGGAGCATAGAGTGAGGTGATAGGGTATAAGGCTGGACAAAAGGATGGCTGATTAAGGATTGCATGTATAGTTTGGAGCTGAGAGAGAAGGAGGAGTTGAGGCAGTTCTAGCCAGTTTAAGTATTTTAGTGAGTGACAGTGGTGAGATCTGTGGGGTTGTTGGGTTGCAAATCTAGCTATTTTGTGGTATGTAGTCTGAAGTCTAGCAGTGAGTGTGGAGTTTAAATTAGTAAAAATTTGGGAGCATTATGTTAAGCAGGGAAGAAGATAAGAATGGGTGAGGGCTATTTGTGATTCCTGAGTAAGGAATTTGTTATTTCTGTAAAGCAGTCCTAACTTCTGGTGGGTTTTCCTGATGCAGTTATTTATGTGGAGATCAAATCTGAGGTGGTCATCAATAGTGATGCCTAGCAGTTTTGAGCTTGATTCAGGTATGATTGGGGTGTTATTGAGTGAATGGATGGTAAAGGAGGTCTTAATTTGATTTGCTGATTTAGGTAGGAAGAGTAGGAGTTTTGTTTTTTTAGGGTTTAGTATGAGTTGGTTATTGGAGAGTCATGTTTCTACAGAGTTCAGTGATGGCTGGGTTGCTGTTATGAGTTCTGAGTGAGAGTTAGTTATAGTTAAAACAGTAGAGTCATCAGCGTCTTGTATAATGGAGTAGAGTTGGCTGGAGGTGTAGAGTAAGTTTGTGAAGATATTGAATAGCAATGGTCCTAAAATGGATCTTTGTGGGACACCCATTTTTATTTGTAGAGGAGAAGATAAGGCAGTTTCCCATCTAACAGACTGGAATCTGTCTTTGAGATAGCTTTCAAACCATACCACAGTATCAGGGGAGAAGTTAAGGTTAGATAGCTTGTTGATTAGTAGTGAGTGGGAGACTGTGTCAAAGGCATTTGAAAGGTCAAGGAAAAGGCAGGAGACAGATTTGTGGTTATCTCTGGCCATAGAAATGGTATTGAGAAAGGATAGAAGAGCTGTGTGTGTACTATGCTTGGGTCGAAAGCCGTGTTGAGTAGGTGTTAGTAATTTTTCCTGAGTAAGATGTTCAATGACTTGAGTATGAATGCATTTTTTCAAGGATTTTTGACAGAGGGGAGAGGATAGCAATAGGCCTAAAGTTTGAGATTTCAGTGGAGTTACCTCCTTTGTGTATTGGTATGGTATAGAAGTGTTTCCAGATGGGAGGTACCTTGGATTCAGAGATGGAATGGTTGATTAAGATTGAGATAGGATAGGCAAGTGAGTGAGCAGCTGACTGGAGAAAGTAAGATGGAATGTTGTCCATAGATACAGAACATGGTTTAAGTTTGGAGAGAATATATATATACATATATATATATATATATATATATATATATATATATATATATATTGCTTTTAACAAGGTCGTCTCCAAAGGAGATAGGATCAATAAGACATAGGTCAGACATTAGTTCTGCTATGGCAGTCAATGCTTGAAGGTTCTGTGAGTTTGGGTTACCAGTATGATCCAGACTTGTGTCAAAATAACTGCATTCCAGTCTCCTCCAGTTATAAGATAATGATCTGGGACCTTACATAATAGATTATTTGTTTCGAGGAAAAGTCTTGTTGTCTTAGGCATGGTCCATACACATTAAGGAATAGGGTGGATCTACCATCTGAAGAACTTGAGGCTGTGAAAAAACACCATCTGCCATTTACATTAGAATTGCACTCTATGATTGATTCCTGAAATTGTATTTTAATTATGATAGCCACAACTTTAGAACTAGAACTATCCCCAGCTGCAATGATGGATTTTATCCATTTCCTGTTTATGTCTCCTCTCCAATCATCCTTAAACATGTATGTTTCTTGTATGAAACAAATATTGGCCTCAGATTTGAAAATCAGATGCATCAATAGTTTTTTCTTATTTTTATCTTGCAATCCTCTCACATTCCACATATCTATCGTCCACATCCCTAGAGTCTAAGTTGTAAAATAGGTAGTGTCAGTTTTATTTTGGGGTATTTGTTTTTGTTTATAGACCCCAACAGAGATTCCTATAGGTAAATTTAAAGCATCTTCTAGATTAGTAGCACTTATCTTTTTCAAATATAATCCTGTGCCTAACCACCTACTCTTCTCATTTGAAAGAGCTTGAAATAGGAAGGTTAGAAGGTCAATTGGGAATATATACCATTTTATCAAAATATGAGTGTAACCTATAAAAAGTTTTCTCAGTGATCTATTAAACTCTTGAGCAAAACTAAAAAACTTATATACATGCCTAAAAGTATTCCAAAATTAGTAATCCTTTACCAAACTTAGAAGTTCTGCTATTCTCCTAGTTGTAGAAGATGCCAAAGCTAGTTAAGTTGTATAATTAGTACTTATAGTCTTGTATTTATGCTTCAGGATATACATTCTAAATATGATCTTCTTTGTTTGGGAATAGCTCTTAATAGTGGGATTTAATAGAGAGTTTTAACTTAGTCCTTGCGTGAGACATATCATTTAGCTTAAGGACAAGTAGAAACAAAGAGATGAACTCCCTTTGTTAATTCATTATGCTTCTAGGCTATTGTGAAAAACTAGTATTTATTTATATTATAGGTATGGCCTAGATTCTGATTTGATTATATGTGGCCAAGCCCTTTTGAGAGTTTGTAGAGTCTTGTATGACTCCAAAGGCCCTGTCTTCACCATTAGTATATGCATCAAGAGAGTGCATTATTTAAAAAAAAATAAAACAGAAAAAAACTTCTGCATTTTTATGTGCAGTAAAATATATTCGACGTCCATCTATACTGTATTTTCCATCTTTAGTATATGTATAGACACATTGAGTAAAACAAGACAGTTAATGAATTTATATTCTCTCCTCCAAGATTGATGTTACGTAATTATTCAGCAATATATATAAGTTCAAAGGAGCATTAAACCATAATTTTTATAACATTTTGTAGCAAAAAAGTCTCAGTATCGTAACTAGGAACATATTATGCAATAGCAGAAACAATAAACTGACATTAACAAAATAATCCCCCTCATTACCACATGACAAGAATGGGGGGGTTTTGTGTAACAGTAGGAGACAAAACTCAACACAGGTTAGTTCAAATAGTCAATGGCTTTGTTAATAAATCAGATTCATGACTCTACAGTAGCAGACACATTTTTGCAATATTTTTGTAATCTCATTAAGAACTCAGATAATTTAATATCCTCAAATAGGTTGGGGATGAAAGCATCTAGAAATATTAGCAAACAAGATAACTTGTCATCAGGAATTCTCAAATTCCTGATCCGAACAAAATTAATTACAGACCCTTATGTCATGTCTATCTAGGCTTCAACATAGCTTATACATAGGTCACATAAGTATGTATAGAAGAGTAGAAGGGAATTTGAACATAAACACTCTATAGCACAGATCAAGATTATACTATTATCTAGGAATTCTAGTTTGAGTTCAGTTACTATCCGAGTGAACCCTTCCTTTAAATGGCATAAGATGTTAACAAGGTAAGTTGTTGGAGTTGTGTTAGATTGTTTCAAACCATATAACTTCTTGTAAGTCTTCTGAATAAATGCCAAAATCGCTGGAAGTCCTTTCCTTACTTTGCAGAGACAGTCAAAGCAACTGGGAGCTCATATAAAATATTCCAATCGTGGAAGTTTTAGGCTAAGCCCATATGTAGCAGTATGCACATATTGTAACTGAATTTAATGTCACAGTTTCAAAGAAACTGCAGTTTAAAATCAAGCTTTAGGGATATATGTTAGGCAGCGATGTGGTAAGGGAGTGGTAAGGGAGTGATGGAGAAATGTATTTACCCTTATCTCAATGAGATGCAGGTAGCATGATATTCCTGTACAATTTTCTTGAATCACGCAAAAGTCATGAGGGAGTACAGAGATAATGCCTGTAGATAAGCAGGAAGTGGTTACCTTGAATAGTTCCTACCATACAACTGCTTCCATTATTGTCATTCCTAGACTTCCCCTACAAGATTGAGGGTGCACTTCCAGTTGTTTTAAAACAAATTCACCAGAGCAGAATAACTTATTCAATAAAAGAGGAGAAAATACGGAAACAACTTCCCTGGTACCTGGATGTATAGGGAAAATTTATAGCTATGGGGCTTTACAGAAACATTTAAGAAATGCAGCTTTTGCCTCCTTGGGTGAGTTGATTGCAATTTTCACATCATTATTATAAAAGACTAATGTGTTTGGGAAGCACATTTGAAATTTAATTTTGCACTTAATTAAGTTGGCACAGAACCGTGAAAGACTTTGCCATTTTACTTTAATTTTAAGTGGAAGATCTTGAGCTAGGGTAATCTTGTGGCCATTCCGAGTTATTTGCTTATGTTGTTTGGTGGCAAGGAGTATTCTTTATACATCATAATAGTTTAAGACTTTAACATAGATTTGTCTTGGTAAATTAGATTCTTGTTTTTTCTGTAGTGCCCGATGAGCTCTTTCAATTGTTATGTCATCAGTGTTCTAGCCAGTTTGCAGGAAGGTTCCAAAAATCTGTTTGGCCACTTGGATTAACTGACTATTTTCATATTTTTCTGGGAGCCCTTTTATCAAGATGTTATTTCGTCGGCTCCTTGCTTCAAGATCCATGATTTTTTTCTGCCAGTGTAGTATTCTTGAAGCTCAGCTCATCTTTAAGTTTACTTAGTTGGTATTAATTTGTTTGTGTTCTGGCTTTATTCTGATCCATGCATTCTCCTATTTGACTTGTGCTGCCAAAACTAGAAAGTTGTTCAGAGAAACTTTGGATTGCAGTCTGAAGTGGCAGAAGAGCTTGCTTAATTTCATCCATCTGGATAACGGATTCTGGTTTTTGCCTTGTGTTAGGCTTGGAAACATCTTGCTGTTGTTTCGCTATCTTCTGCCTCTTAGATGTAATTTTTTTTTCAGGAGAGGCTATAACCAAAAGCTTCATTTAGTGGTTTGAGTTTTCATATTTTCCAGTTCTTTTGACATGCTTGTAGTCTGCAGGATTTGATTTTATGCTTAAAGCCAGCAGCCTTGGTGTATTCAGGCCTATGTCTTACACATGGTGAGGGGCCACAGGAATGATCAGGAATATATTTGGGAGATTATATGAAGTAGTTGTTTCAGAAACTTCTCTTTCAAGTCAAATTTGTATGTATTCTGTCTTTTTTTTGGGATTGCCTCATCTTGCTTAAAATTATGTGGCTTTTACCGAGATTTTAGAGGATTTTAGATAGGAGCTTGGTGGAGAGAGTATTTACTGGACATCCACCATCTTGAAAAAAAAGTTATTTACTATTTTAGAGAAAATATTTGCATGAGAGAGAATGTACTGTCTATCTATCTATCTATCTATCTATCTATCTATCTATCTATCTATCTATCTATCTATATCTATCTATCTACCTATCTATCTATCTGTCTGTCTATCTATCTATCTATCTATCTATCTATCTATCTATCTATCTGTCTATCTAACCATTGTTGAACCTCCCCAGTGTTGATGTCTGTAACATGGACACACCGACAAATGTCAGCAAGTTACTGTGTATGCTGCAAGGCTAATCTTTACTCTGAACATGCAAAAAATAAAACAGTGTTTTTGTGGGGGGGGGGGTGCTCCTACTCCTCCACACCCCCTAGTAATTGTATATACTAACTGGCAGATCTCAATCCTTGGGGAAAGAACATATTCTCATAACTGGGGACTATCAATCCTATACATCTGTCAGCCATCAGTATTGTCAACTGCACTGTCTCGGCAATAAAGAGGATGATTTAAGCTCAAATTAACCAATGCCAAGAAACCTATATACATGCATACATACACACACACACACACACACATTATTTATATATATATATATATATATATATATATATATATATATATATATATATATATACATATATATATACATATATATATATATATATATATATATATATATATATATATATATATATATATATGGGAATATGACCTTTATCAAAAATTCACAAACTAATGGAACACAACTTGTCAGTCAACAGTCAAGGAAATAAAAAGAAAGTTTTAACATATTTTTTTGTAGAGGGGTCTTCCTGCACCCACCCCTACACAGAAACACCCACCCTGCCATCTATATATATACCATCACTGAGACTGCAATACAGTAAGGAAAGGGAAAATTCACTGATCCCCACTGTACCTCAATGTCATACCAATAAAAAGCAGGTACATGTGTATCTTTCTACAATCAGTGCTCTTGACCAATTGTCAGCAACCCATCCATCTACCGTACATTAAATGATTACTATGTATGCAATGTGAATATACAGCGATTACATGAATGGAAAAGGGAGTGAAAGAGAAAGAAGATGAATTAATATGACTAAAAAAAAGAGAAAATATAAATAGTTCAGCAGAAGGTGTACTAGAGATAGTATAATAACACTTTATTCAATACTGTGTGTGACAATTAAATAATTTAGATATTCTGAAAACTTATTTTATCTGTTCTGTGCTTTTTTCAATTTTAATCATAAGGGACTGCTTGAGTGAAGAGTTTTATTTCTGAAAAGGAGGGATTTCCAAAGTCTTGGGCCAATCAGGGAGAATATGAGGTGTATGCTGTGATGCTTGTTGTAAGGGGTATGAAATTCAAGAATTGTGTGGGGGTTAAAAAATGGGAATAAAGAAGTTAATTGTGTAATTTAATTTATCTCATGCTTTTTCAATATATCTGAATGCAAATTCATAACAACAATGGTAAATTGTTCAAAAGGATATGTACCATTTACAAAATGGTAACTGCATGTACAGAGTCTTCTTGATTCCAGTTCTCATACCTACAAATTTAAGAATGGTTTACATTTGTCTCATTTACTGTGAGGTGACAATTGATGGCAGGATGTTCTTCCCTACAGCTGTTAACTTTGCAGGAATGAAGTATACATACATGGATTGCATGCATACACACACACACACATGCACACAAACACACACATACACACACACACACACACACACACACACACACACACACACACACACACACACACACACACACAAATCCTCTCTCTCACACACACACACACACACACACACACACACACACACACACACACACACACACACACACATATTCTCACACACACACACACACACACACACACACACACACACACACACACACACACACACACACACACACACACACACACACACACACACACACACACACACACACACACACACACACACACACACACACACACACACACACACACACACATAAATGGGAGCACTGAATTTTGTTAAAACTATACTTGGTTGAAATCTGCTCATTTGACAAAATTTGGTTAACTAAGCAGATGGTCAACAAGTTTGCAAGACTGCACAATTCTCAAGGTTGGGGAATATTTCCTTTCCCCAATATTGTGCAATCTCAGAGTTAGTATCTATAATTAGAAGGAGGTCTGGGGGTGTTCTGAAAAAAAAAAGCAGTATTATTTTCCGGTTTTTTTTTTTTTTTTTTTTTTTTTTTCAGCTTTAATTTTGCAGTAGCTGAGGTAATTACTTCTCGTTATCGGGAAATACTTTGTATCAATATTTGCATTGTTGACATTTTGTGGACAAAGTTTCAGACATCAGCATGTGGCTCTTTCAATTAAATTCAGAAGACCCATACAAAGGTAAATTTATAAATATACATCACACATTAAATAATCTAAGTGTCAATGTGCTAACACCGATACAAAAATATTGAAAAAAAAAAAAAACACGTCGATATGTTGCTTGGCATGCCTCAAGACATAACCTTGGTGAGTGCAACAAAATTGTTTTTTTTTTTCTGTGAGTGTACGTGTGTGTAAAAGTAAGGAAGGGTGTTACAGGGGGCCTTGCAATTTTTCTTTATTTATTTATTTTTGATGAGTTTAACTCATCCAGTTTGCTGACAGTCAGATATGTGTCAGCTGTCACAGTGATCTTGAGTAAATGTCACCTGGGTTAAATGTATTTTATCCAGAAACCTAGCCAGCAGACTCATAGAAAAAAAGGACAAATTGCCTCATTCACCGACAAAAGAATAAGACTTGGACCACCATCAACTGTAATAAAACCATTGTCATTATTATGACAGTCTACATTCAGACATCCTGATATATACGTAAAGAGACAGAAAGCAACTCTATGACTTCTTTTTGCGGATGACTACTGTTTTGAAGGAGCACCTACCATATACTCATACCACAGAGAGGAAGAATGAATATTAATTCTAGAAAGCTTGGACAACATGTTTTTTAATAACTGAAAACTGTAGTGGTGGAGATGAAATATTAGCAGACTCGATAAAGATTTAACAACTGAACTTTCCCTACTATGTCTTCCCAGATTATTTGAGTATTAACTTGTTGACCTCTTTACAGAATAAATGGAGCTGTAAATGCACATCTGATAATATAGGCCCTTTTTAATACTGCATAATAGTAGCTTTATGTTTGCTAAACATCTGTGCATATAATCTTGTAGATTTAATCTACTCTACAATCCCAGTTTTAATCCATCATGAGCAGCCTGAATTTATTAAGTAAAACTATGCTTTTTCAATTACATGGCCCAAATATCTTAATCTAGTGGATAAAATAACACTAGTAACTCTCTTAAACCTGAACATCTTTTCATTCCTGGTTTACAGTCAATGACTTTCGGTTTTATGGACAGTTTATTGAGGATACTCTTTCTTACAATCAGTCTGCAGATCTTTAGTAATTGACAACCCTAGTATGCCTCCTGCTTTCAGCTCCTAAGGAGGATAGGACAGAGTTGCTTCCATATCCCATTTACTAATTTTTATTACATTTGTACCTCTTGACCAAGCAATTAAACGCCAATGAGGGCTAAAGTGAAGGTAGGGAATAAAACATTAGCCCATGCCTCTAACACTGACCCGTAAAACAGAAACATTTGTGAAATCCCATCACATGTAGCTTTCCCCAAAATAAAAATCAAAGCTTATAATCAATGTGAATATAGCCAGATATCTATATTCTTAGAAGAAACAAATTTAGATTACAGTGTATAAACCCACATCCTCTATGCATGCAATCAGGGCTTCTGGCCAATAGATCAGAAAAAGTATCTGAAGTTCCATGACTTTTAGCTCCCTACTAAAGAAAAGAAAGGGTAAAGTTTAAAATCATTGGTTACAGTAGGTAAAGCTATGTCACCTGAACATGGAATCAGAGTTTCTTCCACCCTAAAAAACGTGTTCCCTCTGAACTTATTATTCTGAGGAAGAACTGAATGAACTAAGAAGAAAATAGTATGATACCAAGTGGGCATTTCCAGGGAAGGGAAAATACTATATTTGGATCGTGTTTCTTTCTCAGACTTTGTTCTCTGTAGCTCATTTTCCATGGATAATTGGAACAAGCACAGTGTTCACTATTTTTAGTGGGGTCTAACAAAGGGATAGAATAATTTGTGCCAGAATGGTGTTGCTTTTAGCAGAACATGCCGTACAAGGACATTGTCTATTGTTTGACATCAACATGCTTGTTGTAGGATCACAGGATCATAGGAAGTTACTAGGCTAATGGCCCTGAGGTCCTTATAAGCATAGCCAAGAGTTTAGCCCATGTTTAGACAAGTCAGCACCCAAAGAATCTGTCCAGCTAGGACACAGGTGGAATCCCAGAGGTGTATTTTCTGTTTCCCATCCAGTTATCCAGGTTGCACTTAAAAAGGGATAATGAGGTACTCTGCTTGATGTGGAGAGGGAGAGTATTCCACAGATGGTGGAGTCTCTGGGACACAAATCTGTCCCGCCAACAAGTCCTATTGATATCACAGACCAGGTTAAGGTTGGGCATATGGGTTGCTCAAGTGGAGCTTGACTTGCAGATATGCAGCAGTCCAATCAAGATGGGGTCTGAGATTGCTCTGTATGCCAGACAGAGGTCACCTCTGAGGAGTCTGTATGAAACTGAGTAGAGGAATAGGGCTTTTAGCTTATCTGTGTGTCAACCATCATGCTGACTGACATGATTCTTGACCCATTGTTTTGTCCTAAATAAGAGCTGATCATATTGCAGCCAACATACAGGCAAGCAATAGATGGAAAACCTGGAGATAATTATGACAGTAGTAAATTCTAACAAGTTACAAAATAGAAGTGTCAGGGTCTACACTGAATCAGCGAATGCTTAAAAAAGTGAATGCTGATTCATCGACCCTATTTAACTGAAAGCTCACAATCCCGAACACCCGGAACATCCATTTTTTTCCCAGGAAAAAAATCGCTGGGCTGGTTTTGGGAGTTTGCCATTTCCTCCACTGTGTTGTGATCTCAGAGTTGGTATATTTAAGTAGGGGGGGTGTGGGAGGCAAAGCCCCCCACATTAAATACTGTTTTAAGTTTTTTTTTTTGTTTTTTTTTGCGGAACAGCGATTTTTTTCCCTGGGGAAAAAAATCACTGTTCCGAGTGTTTGGGATTGTCATCTTTCAGTTAACTAGGGACGATGAATCAGGGTTTGCTTTTTTAAGTGTTCGCTGATTCAATATAGATCAAAGTGGCATGCTGTCAATCAAAAATATGAGCTGTATTATTGAGCAGCAAAAATATAATTAAAAAGAGACACTGATATATTTTTGTTTGATTTTCCGAATTAAAACATATCCCAGACACAAACAGAAACAAGCACTGCTTACAGAACAAAGATAACATAAAATACAATCCCATGTACCTAAATGTGTAACATGAAATACAATCCCACCTATATAAATGTGTAACATAAAATACAATCCCATCTGTATAAATGTGTAGTCCTTTAATATTCTTTCTGTTAATAACATATTCTCTGTGACTTTTACCCAGCAGGAAGATGCAATCCCTTAATTAACTTGAAGCACTACATCATTTTTCAAAATGCTCTAATTTATGTAGTAGACAACAATAAACAAAGTATGATGTAATGGCATTATTCTGCACAGAGTTAATGCTGGGGTCACTAACAGTAGAAAAGCAGATAGGCAGATATCCCTAACTCATAATTTACACATACATGCACACACACATATACAGCACACACACACACACACACACACACACACACACACACACACACACACACACACACACACACACACACACACACACACACCTGAGTCTGAAATAGATATATGTGCATTTAAATATGTCTTAGGAATAAGTGCTCCACACAGTGTTAGGAAAATGATATATTAAGTCACTTAACTTATAGCTATACAAAAAACATAGCTTGTAACAGCAAAATAGTGGGTCAGATTGCAAAAGAGTTACTTTCAGTGTAAGCCTGCCCCGAGTCCGAAAGACTTGCTGTCACTATAAGTGACTTACTTTGGTGTAAGTCCTATTTATAAACAGGCTTACGATGAGGATCAGATTCCAAAAGACCTGCTCTCAGTTTAAGTGATCACTCACACTAAGAACAAGTCTTTTGGAATCAGGCCTGATATATTCATTCCTCATGCGGAGTGAGGAGGAGCTTACCTTAAAGTTTCTTGAGGTATGGATTGTGACATTCCAGCCAAATCTAATGTGGGGTACACCTGGATGAAGCACCTAGACTAAAGAGCATTGGAGTCTGGTTGAAGCCTACAGTCTGGGACTTCTAAGAAGACTGTCTGTTCCCTGGAGGGGTTCTGTGAACTGTAAATAGTTAAGAGTAACCAAAGGCATTGTTTTGCTTTCATTTTGAAATACAAAGCCAAGTAGAAAATATCTTGCTTTGTTATGCAGATACTGAATAAACTTGTGATTTGTACAAACTGGTGCCTTCCATGGTTTCACACACACACACACACACACACACACACACACACACACACACACACACACACACACACACACACACACACACACACACAAACATACATGCATACACACCCACACATGTGCATGCACACCCACATAATCCCCCCACCACACACAAATAAACTATGTATGTGATATCTTACTGCTTGAATCTTGTTCCTGCTAACCCTTCAGCAGAAACTACAGTCTAGCTTTACTGATTTAAATAACTAGAATAATGGGACTAATGAAAATATGCTCATAATCAAACCTCTGAAGTATAAAATCATGATATTTGGCGCCCCACAAAAACTCCCTAAATCCCCATATCTAATTATTACTGATACAGATGACAACCCAGCACCCCTAGTAAGAGAAAAGATGCACCCTACTCTTTCATTGACCTAGTATACTGACAATATTATTTGCAAAACACCTGACCAACTAAAGCAATGCTATAGAATCTCAGCCTCCTCACCTCAGCAATTCATAATGCTTTAGCTAAAAGTGGTCATATCCTGAAATCACATATGGTTTCGATTTTGTAACCTTACATTCCAGCTCAAACTCATATAAAATACAAAGCATTCTAAACAGAATCTGCAGATTTGTTCTTGCAGAACCTTGAACTCATTACTGCCAACTTTTACGGTGATGCAACTGGCTATGTGTAAATGACAAAGTCACAATTCTGTTTAAATATCAAATCTAGAAGCTGCTAAAAGAGGGACACTGCCCACACCCACTCACCTGGAAAATAAAATTACACTTAGAGACAGTCAAGAAGATAGTATTACGCTAATTAGACCTTGTTTTATAACCTCCACAGGGGAAATATCTTTCTCTAGGTTAGCGCCAGACTTCTGGAATCAGCTACCTGCAGAACTGAGGCAGCAAGAGATACTTCAATTATTTAGAAACAAACTAAAAGAACAACTGTTTAAGGACACCAAATGCTCTTGTGTCTTCTTTGTTACTGTACAACTAAGTTTATTCTTTAGTGTATCTATAGTTTTCTGTTTGTATCTTGAACCATGGTGCCTGAGTCATGGCTGAAAAGGGTCTGTCTACCCGTCCATTTACCGAGTTATCAAACTGAAAAAAAAAAAAAAATATATATATATATATATATATATATATATATATATATATATTTATATGTGTGTGTGTGTGTGTAGATATATCTATATAGTTGTGTGTGTAGATATATATATATATATATATATATATATATATATATATATATATATATATATATATATATATATATATATATATATATATATATGCATATAGCCACACATATCTGTGATTAGTATCAGATCAAAAGCATTCACATCTTGTTAGTGTCTTAAGGGCAGCTTTCAGTAGATTTTTTAATGTGGACAGACCCATTTTTTAGAAAATTTTACAAGTAAGTCATTTATTCTTCATCTGTTTATTTATTTTATACATTTTATATTTTATAATTTCAAATATGTTCAACATAGTAAGCATCAAAAATACTGGCACCCAGTAGAGCAAGTTCCATAATCCTGAGAATGTATGAATAGCTGAATTTGCATATATTAAGTTCGACAGGGCCATTTCTCTGAATATTCCCTATTCCTCAAGGTATGGTAATCTTAGAGTTAGTATAAGTTCAGGATTTGGGGCTGCAGGGGGAGGTTGTCCCCCTGCAAAAAAAGTTTTTAAAAGAATAGCGATACTTGATATTTATTCTTCTGCTGTATTTTTGGTTGTTTTTGCTGTTTGTCAGCATTTGGCATTTTGAGTATCGATATTTCAATAATGAGCCACTAAACACTCTCCCTTTTTCTACTTATCTGTATCCACCTTGCTGTGTAACAAAAGTACAGTTAGATAGAGTTCTGTGATATGCATTTTATGATAAATAAGTAAAACCAGTATCTGTTTTGTAAAGCTATAATTATTTTAAACAGCATACTTGAGATGGTGATGCTTGTAAGCAGTACATTTTGCTTAGAAGGTGCTGATAGATTGTTAACAGTGGAGTAAGGGCACAAAAGGGCTTGTTAAATATAAAGCTAACAACCAATGGAGCTCTATATGTGGGCAACTTTTTGTTCTCAGAATATTTTAATTTCATATAGGTATGCAATACCTCAGCCTGATAGCACAGAGGTTAAAGCATAGAATTATTAACTGCTAGACCTGGGTTTGAAACCTTGCTGGAGCACAACTAGACAGCAGCAGTATCTGTACTGAATAAAGGCCTAGCAATCTACTTCTGTAATAGAGTTTCCATAATTCAGTTTTGACTCAGGGGCAATTATTTGCTATTTATGTGTATGATTCACAGTAAAGGAAATCATATTAACATTTGTTGTGTTCCTTTAAGATTATACATTTCTTGCTATGATCACCATAACACTTGAAGAACTTTACACAATGTAATGAGAATGGGAAAACAGATGAAAATATTCAGTGTACACAAACATGAATGCCTTTTTGTTCATGTTGATAAAACGGTATGTGTTTCTGTGTTCTTTTGTTAAGACAGAGACAGATGTACAGTGTTTGAATCCTACCACTGAAACAAAATAATGTAATGTGTAGGGATCATGAAGCGCATACTGTATGTGCAAGGGGTAACTGACCTGTACACCTGTTTCTGACATACTTAGATAACAGGGGTACAGCATTTAAAGTCTGTATCCCTATCTTTCAGAATCAGATAAGTAAGTATACTATTTGTATGAGATGCTTACTAGTCGAACAATATACTTAGAAATAGAATACTATACTTGCTACTGTCACTGGTCAACTAAGGATAAATGTATGACTACTTTCCTGATCTAAGTATTTTTTTTTTGCTGTTTTTACCTGCGATACCTTCCTTTTCTTACTTTGAACAAGTTTAAACTGCTTTATTACCTGTTTTTTGCATTGTACATTATCTGCACTTAAAGTTACATTTGGTCGAAAGTTTGTTGTTTAATTTAACTGTTGAGGCTACCCACTAAAGTGAGCTAGCCGGTGTAAGTGATTTATTACTGTTTTTCCTGCATTTCTGTGTACTTTTTAACCTAAAAAACAAAAAAAACAACAAAAAAATCCTTGTTTTCCCACCTTTCTCGACTAGTTTAGACCAGTATACAGGCTTTGCTGTATTCTGGACTGTGGTGTAGTTCCTGTGTTGTCCATTGCCTTACTTGGATAGAAGGAAGTTTCTTTGCTCACCAGTGGGAGTGGGGAGCCTTGAGCAGCCTATCTGTCCCTGAAGAAGTGACCTCAGCACAAGAGCTTGTAGTAATTGGTTGTTTTGGACCATTTCCAGCTCTTTTGAAGTTCCCTGTTTAAAATCCGCGTTTGCGCGGCTTTGCGCGATTGTGCACATAGCGCAGCGCCGGTTAAACAGGCTTAAACTATTCCTGGCTCCGCCAAGTCTGCACTTCAATTTTTCCCTTAAGAAAGCTCTACTTTCAACAAAATCAGTCTATTCGCTTTATCATAAGCCTAGCACTTGCTCCTAAAACCTTTCTTTTAAGTGAAGCACCCTTAAACTAACGTAAGCACTACATCCACCTACAACCCATGCTAATACCCACTTCCCTTCAAAGTCCTCTCTCTGACCCAGTTACACATCACCCTTATACTATTCTGGCATGTCGAGTGGTATATTACTGACATCCTCTCCAGTTCAGCTGGTTAATCTGGGAATCCTGAGGCAATGTTACAATTGTCTCATGTACACAAACAACCCTCTCCTCCTCACAACAAACACAAACACATGTGAGAGATGCAACTATATAGCCAAACTGGAGGCTGAACTCTCCCAACACAGGACTAGCAAGACCAGACAGGAGGAGAAGGTAACCACACACACAACAAACCCAGTCTCACATAAACCAACCACAACTGCAAACCAAACACATAGTAACACAAAGACATACTTGGAGGCTCTAATAAAAAACTTACCAAAACAACAGAGGCTCCCAAAGCAGACATCCAAGAAAACACCACCTCAAAACCCTGCACAAGCAACACATAGTACACAAAGTCAGTGTGCCAAACAATCACAGCCCTTAAGGCGAAACACCTTGCCTGATACACTAGTAATAGGTGACTCTATAGTCAGACACACTGACGTCCCGCTTACCAGGCTGAACAAAGAGAGGGTAACGGTGAGCTGCCTGTCAGGAGCTAGGATCCGCCACATAACACAAGCACTCAGGTCACTCCAAAGAAAGTACAAATATGACTCCGTCATTGTTCATGCCGGCGTGAATGACCTGAGACATATCTCCTTAGACTACATGAAAAGAGACATAGAGGAGCTCTCTGATTATGTAGCCCAGGCCGGTATGACCCTGACCCTGAGCAGCATCTTGCCCTCACCAAGAATGATGCCACAATACAAAGAGAAGATGATCAGCTTTAATAATTGGCTCAATTACTGGTGTCATTCTAGGGGGATCCAATGTCTGTCTGCTTGGGATGACATGCTGGACAAGCCACGCTGCTTCGCAAGGGACGGCTTGCACCTGTCACCACTGGGCTTCCGGATATTGGCTAAGGCTCTTGCCACCCCCATAGTGCCTTTTTTAGGCAAGGCTCAAAAGACAAACCCACTACCTTAGAAAACAATAAAGGAAAAAAACTAAGGGTAATGCTGCTCAACATCAGAAGTCTAAATCTCAAGATGCAGGCTCTCGAAGCACTCCTCAGTATGGAGAGCATCGATGTCTGTGCAGTAACTGAAACCTGGTTCAAGGCTCCTGACAGCACCCCAGCCCTACCAGGTTATATCTCGTATCATGCATTTCGGCTCCAAAACCTGGGCCGAACCACAAAAGGAGGGGGAGTGTCCATATTCATTAAAGACACCCACACCTCCAGGTTAGTGGCAACGCACGAAGCATTGGAGACCATCCATGTGTAACTAACCGTAGGCAAAACTGCTATACAACTTGTAGCATGCTACAGACCATCCTCACAATCTCAAGAACTCCATTCAGCCTTCCTGAAGACACTGGAGGATATGAATGTCTCACCAAATACCATCATATTGGGAGACTTCAACTACCCAAACATAGACTGGGTGCATTACTCAAGCCCCAACACCGTAGCCCAAAGGTTCCTGGAATTCATCAACTCAAATGCGATGGAACAACTAGTCACCTCCCCCACAAGGGGAAATAATATACTTGACCTGATCATCACAAACATGGGGACAAAATGCTCAACACCAGAAGTATATCTCTCACTAGTGAGATCAGACCATAAACTAATAACCCTAGATATTCATATCCCACCTCCACCCCCAGCACAAAAGACCACAGTGAGAAACTTCTCAAAAGCCGACTTTACACTCCTTAGGACTGAAATGGTATCCTTCAAGCCCCCTGGGCCAGTGGAAACCACATCCCACACTGCTGAATCCTTCACAAATGCTTTCTACGGGCATCTGCAAGAATGCATGGATCATGCAATCCCAGATAAAACCAAGACCCTTTCCACCAAAGGCAGGCATCTTATCTGGTGGACCCCAGCCATAAACAAACTTTATAACAAGAGAAGGAAGCTACTGCAAGACAGAGCAAAATCCCATAAAGGGAAGGCATCCCTGATCAGCACTAGCAAAAAACTACGTTTGCTAATAAAATCATCAAAGGCCAACTTCGAGAGAAAAATCGCTAAGGACACTAAAGATAATCACAAGGCCTTCTTCAGTTATGTTAGAAACCTGGGCGGAAACCCTCAGATATGCGCAGAGTTAGTTCATAATGGCAAAAAATACACTGAACCCACAGATATTGCCAACATACTGGCAGACAGGTTCAATGCAAATTTCTCCCCTCCCTCTCCCCCAAAAGACGAAATAAATATCTCAGCTGAATGCAACCTCCCTGAAATCTCAGATGACCAGGTGAGAGCTTCCCTCAGCAAAGCTAAAAATACAGCATCCATGGGACCTGACGATGTCCCGGGTTGCGTGCTACGTGAACTCCTAGAGGAGCTAAATCCGCACATAAGAACACTGTTTAATCTTAGCCTTGCTACAGGATACGTCCCTGAACACTGACATACAGCTACAGTGGTCCCACTCCACAAAGGTGGCACCTCTACAGACCCTGGAAACTACCACCCCATAAGCTTGACCAGCCTGGTCTGCAAAGATATGGAAAGGATCATTATGGAACTCATAAACAAAGACATCGGGGACCTACAGACAATTGACCCTATCCAGTTTGGCTTTGTAAAAGGCAGATCCTGTCTTTTAAACCTGGTGGACTTTTTTGAAACAGTCACTAGAGCCATCGATGAAGGCAAAGCAGTTCATACAGCCTACCTGGATCTGGCAAAAGCCTTCGACACAATACCTCACTCAGGCATCATAGACAAGCTCAACAGCTTAAATGTAAACCCGTTTGTCACAAGATGGGTTGCAAACTGGCTAAAGCATAGAACCCACAAAGTCAGAATAGCTGGAGCTATGTCAGACTCTAAGCCAGTCACAAGTGGAGTCCCACAGGGCTCTGTCTTGCAACCCCTGTTGTTCGG
Source organism: Protopterus annectens (assembly GCF_019279795.1). NCBI lineage: Eukaryota > Metazoa > Chordata > Ceratodontiformes > Protopteridae > Protopterus > Protopterus annectens. Next base: position 471,181,865 of record NC_056744.1, on the reverse strand, counting down.
CATTTATTTCTCAGATGTGCAGGCAAACATAGGGGGGTTGTGGCTGACAAAGTTCGCAGACGACTGCAAACTAGGCGCCATAGTCGACACACCAGCTGACACATGCATCCTCCAGAAGGGCCTCACAGAAACAGAAGACTGGTGCCAGAGTCATGGCCTTAAACTAAATGCCAAAAAATGTATAGTCATCCCCTTTGGAAAAAACAAAGTACCCACAAATTACCACATAGGTGGTAATCCATTAAGTACGGAAAAAGTAATCAGAGACCTGGGGACCCAAGTTGACAGCGACCTCTCATTTGACACCCATGTCGCCAAAGTGGTTAGAAAGACCTTCTACCTTGACCACCTTATCATGAAGGGATTCACATCCAGATAAAAGGATGTCATTGTACACTTATATTCCTCCCTTATCAGGCCTATGATTGAGTACAATGCCCCATTTGGTATGTACCTCATCCGGCACCTGCAGCAGCTGGAGAGACCCCAAAAGTACCTTACCAAGAGGATCAAGGGTCTCCAGCATATGTCATATGCTGCCAGACTGAAAAAGCTCCAGCTCTATTCAGTAGCATACCGCCTGCTCAGAGATGATCTGTGCCTTACGGACAAGGCCATGTCCAATTCAGAATTAATGGACATGCTCCACCTCAAAAAATCCAAATCCATCAGAGCCACGAGAGCTAAAGATCTAAACCTCAGCACAAATATGAATAGGACATGCTGGAGGGACAGATTCATAACCCAGAGGCTTCCCGCACTCTGGAACAGGATACCTGTCCATGTTAGGCAGAGCCCCTCACTGACTCTCTTCAAGAGAAATCTGGACGAATGGATGGGTGATCGTAGGTTTACCCCGGGGGTCATCTCTGTGTCATTGCTAGATAGAGGCACAGTAAACTAAATTTAATTTAAATTGTACACTTTTGTATCATTACATGGGGTGGCGAAAGCCACATACACTTTGGCTAGGCTTATAAATGCCCTAGGGCAGATAGCCTAGTACTATACTATGAAACTATGAAACTAGGTTATATGTAATATGCTTTAGACTGAATGCTACTAAACTGATGCAATTGTCCTTGATAGGATCAGATAAGAGCTGAATACTTCATGGACATTCTTATAGTGACAGAAGGCTGGCAGCATTTGTTTACTTTTTGAAAATGTAATAATATTATTATTATTATTTTATTGTGCTGGCAAAGTTACTCAGATAATTAACTATGTAATGCAGCATGCTTTCTGGGTAACACTATATGTTCAGGGATGATATGAAACATTAAAGTTATAGAAAGCAGAAAATAACAAATAAATACTATTTTTTTCCTATAATCCATTAAATATTCACTAATAGGTAACTATAGCTACATAATGAAAATGAGATTCTTATCATTCCAATACTTTTTATATTTGGACATCTGGAAATGTCTGCATTATAGATCATTTCAGTCATATGTTAATAAAAATCAGTCATACACTAACAATATGGTAAAAGTCTCATTAATATCCATTAATGGTTTTCAGAGTTTGAGATCCATTCATTTCATCTGAGCACATAATTTGCTGACAGCTGACAGTTTTATAAGGTATATTATTCTCATCTGCCTTTTCTGGTACCATAAATTGCTTTGCTTCTTTTTATTAAATAAATGTCCCCTTCAAAGGAAATGCGTGATTTGTATCATATGAACTGTTTTCTCCATCTGAGGACTTAATTTTCAATTCATGCTCTGTTTGGAGCTGGATAGATCTGACAGTTATGGTTTATTATGAATGCAGAATGTATTTCTCCATGGTTATCAGTAATGCTGAAATGTCTGAAATACATGACGCTGTCTATGGCCTCTACAATGACTGTACAATCAGAGCTCATTTATGTGCAGCAATAGCTTAAAAAGAAAAAAAAAACATTCAAACTAGCTACTTTACTATACTGCCACTAATTAAACTCATGATGTGACAAATTAGAATGATAGAGAAAACAGAATAAAAATACTTTTGTAAACTTAACAGTGTACAGAATAAAACAGTAAGTTGTAATATACTTTTTTATTTCTTTGCTAACCAAATACATGAGTATACCAAATGTGGACCCTCTTCAACTATTACCTGGCCCATAATGACTAGGGTAAAATAAATCATTGTGAATATTTCAGAATAGCCATTCACATTAAACTTTGGATTCTAAATCCCGCTGTAATGAGAGGGGACAGCAGAGGCCATCTGCCTTGGTAAATTGAAATGTGAAAGTCACTCCACCCCCTGTGTCTAAATCATCCAATGGACATAATTTGCCCAGTTTAACACCTCATAGCATTAAACCCCCATTTAGCATGCAGCTTCTGTTAGATCATTTGTGTCTTGTATGGAATTAGTATTAGGAAATACATTGTAGAAAACATTACTCAGCATTCTTACTGTGGCAATCAATCTGGCGTTGTCATGGCAGTATGCTTATTAAATAATATTCAGCTGGATATATAAGAGAACTTAAGTACCTTTTATCTGCACTTTTTTCAAATAATACAGCATTTTAATTGATTTATTTGTGTTGCATTGAATATTAGCTGAACTGGAAGTTTTGACTCTGTTTTTTCAGTTAGTGTTTGCTAGATTTTATTGCCTGATAGAATCCTGCATAGACAGTAATTGCAGTCGGAGGGTATTCTCATTCATTGATATCCTGTTAATGCCTATTTAAGTGGTACATTTTGGAATATTTTCTACTTAAAACCTGAGCTTTGGCCGGCTAAGATCTAGCTGTATTCAACTGGATGTATAAGAGAATTTAAGTACCTTTTATCTGCACTTTTTTCAAATAATACAGTATTTTAATTGATTTATTTGTGTTGCATTGAATAACTGGAAGTTTTTTTCAGTTAGTTCCTGACCCACCATCCCTGGTTTTGTTTTGGTGTTAATCTTGGTGGCTTTGAAACTACCCGCCCCTCTTGTAAATTTGTGTTTGGATACTCCTTCTGGGCCCATCTCATTTGCTCACTCAACTGAGTGCAGCGAGATCATATTCTGATTTCAGGCACTTCTACTGTGTACTAAGAGAGCATCTGGTAAAGAAAAAAAAAATTAAGCTTGTTTCCTGCCTTTCCTGTAAGTTGTCTAGACTGTATGTAGGCTTCTGAGCCCCCAAGCCTTTCTGTGTTGGAAGTAAGCCTTTTAGCGTAATTTTGTTTCTTAGAACTAGCCAGTTTTCTAGTTTCAGCACTCAAATCTGTTTCTTTGAACTCAGCACTTGTTCAGAACTCGTTGTAAGCACTAAATAAGCTACAAATTACTACAGCACTCAACTTTCCTCACTTGTCTAGAGGAAAGCAGGTTTTAGTACTTAATAAATAAGCACATATCCAGGCATGTCTAAGAGTCAGCTCCCGGTGATTTCTCTTGTCTACCTGATGAATCTGGGCATCTTGGGGCAATGCAGCAATTGCCTCATGTACACAGACAACCCTCTCCTCCTACCATCCAACATTATAACCTGTGAGAGATGCACTTATATAGCCAAACTGGAAGCAAAGCTCTCTTCACCCAAGAATGGACTAGACAGTCAAGAGGAGAAGGTAAACATTTGCACCACACCACACTCATCACATAGTCCCTCAAAACCTACACCACCAAAACACACACATAGAAACACAAAACACACACCTACATTCACAGAGGCTCAAAATAAAAACCTGCCCAAACATCAGGGACCTCCAAAGCAGAAAAGCAAGCAAACTCCACCCCCCAACACAACCCAAATGACACATAGCCCACAAACTCAGTGTGCCACTCAACCACAGCCCATAAGGCATAACAACATACCCAACAATCTGGTGATAGGTGACTCTATAGTCCGGCACACTGATGTTCCACTCACCAAGCTAAACAAGGAGAAAGTTACTGTCAGCTGCCTGTCAGGTTCCAGGATCCGCCACATAATGCACACATTCAGGTCACTCCACAACATGTACAAATATGACACTGTCATTGTCCATGTTGGTGTGAATGACCTGAGACGTACCTCCCTGGACTACATGAAAAGAGACATGGGGGACCTCTCCGATCTTGTAGCCCAGGCAGGTATGACCCCAGCCCGGAGTAGCATCCTGCCATCACACAGAATGATCCACAGTACAAGGACAAAATGATTGACTTCAACAATTGGCTAAGCTTCTTGTGTCATTTTAAGGGGATCCAGTATTTGTCTGCCTGGGACGACATGATCGACAGACCACGATCTTTTCCAGAGATGGCCTGCACCTGTCGCCCTTGAGATTCCGGATACTGGCAAAGGCTCTTGCCACCCCTATAGTGCCTTTTTTAGGTAAGGTTCAAATGACAAATTCACCACCGTAACAGGTACAAGCAAGCAAAATCTGAGGGTAATGCTACTCAAAGCTAGAAGTCTAAACCTCAAAATGCACTCACTCGAGGCACTCCTTAAAATGGAGAACATCGACATCTGTGCAATGACAGAGACCTGGTTCAAAGCTCCAGAGAGCACCCCTGTGTTACCAGGCTATAATTCATACCACACCTTTCGGCCACCTAAACCGGAACGAAGCACTAAAGTTGGAGGCGTGTCCATATTCATTAAGGATATCCACATCTCCAGGCTAGTTGCACAGCATAATGCATCCGAGATTATCCAAGTGCAACTAACTCTGAGCAAGACTGAAATCCAAATTGAAGCTTGCTACAGACCCCCCACCACACCCCAGGATTCCCACTCCTTATTTCTTGATACACTGGAAAGTATTAGGATAGAACCCAACACCCTAATAATGGGCGATTTCAACTACCCCACCATTAACTGGGAAAACTACTCATGTACCAACTCTTTTGCTCAACGTTTTCTGGAATTCATAAATTCCAACACCTTGGGTCAACTTATTCACACCCCCACCAGGGGCAGCAATATCCTAGACCTGGTCATTACCAACATGGGCAACCGGTGTTCCACACCAGAGGTCGATTCCTCGTTGGTCAGATCTGACCACAAGCTAATCACCCTAGACATCCACATGCTGCGCCCACCCCCAATTAGCGAAACCACAGTAAAAAACTTCTCCAAAGCCAACTTCACACTTCTTAAGACAGAAGTGGCAAACTTCATGACACCCATGCAGATGGACAATAGAGGTACAACTGCTGAATCCCACACAAATGCACTTTATAAGCACTTACACAAGTGCATGGATCATGCTATCCCTAATGGAACCAAGATGCTATCCTACAAAGAAAGGAAGCCAATCTGGTGGTCCTCTGCCATAAACAAACTCTACAACAGAAGAAAGAAACTGTTGCAAAAAGAGTAAAATCCCATGACTGGAGGAACTCCCTGGTCAACCTCAGTAAGAAGCTGAGATTCCTCATAAAATCCACCAAAGCTAGTTCGAAAACAAAATTGCCACTGACTCTAAAGACAACCACAAAGCTTTCTATAGCTATGTCAAGAATCTCAATGGCAACACTCAGATCTGCTCGGAGTTACAGCACAATGGCACTAAATATACAGAACCAAGTGATATTGCCAACATCCTGGCAGATAGGTTCAGTGTTAACTTTACCTCCCTCTCACCCCCTAGAGGGCCCACCTCTATACCGGAAAAATGCAAAGTTCCTGTAATTGAGGCTACACAGGTAAAAAACACACTCTCCAAAGCCAAGAACACAGCATCCATGGGACCTGACAATATCCCAGGCTGCGTTCTACACGAACTACAGAATGAACTGGCACCCTGCCTAAGTACCATACTCAATCATAGCCTCACCTCAGACTTTTTGCCCACTGAATGGTGCACTGCGACGGTTATCCCACTCCATAAAGGGGGAGCCATGACGGACCCCGGGATCTACAGCCCCATTAGCCTGACGAGCCTGGTCTGCAAGGCCATGGAATGTCTCATAAACAAAGACATTGGTAATCTCCAAACTCTGGACCGTACCCAGTTCGGTTTTGTAAAAGGCAGATCATGTCTCATAAACCTGATTGACTTCTTTGAAGCAGTCACTAAAGCCATAGATGAGGGTAAGGTGGTTCACACAGCTTATCTAGATCTCACCAAGGCTTTCAACACCATCCCCCACTCTGGAATTATAGATAAGCTCACTAAACTAGGTATAAATCCCTATGTCATAAGATGGGTTGCCAACTGGCTCACGGACAGAACCCACAATGTGAAAGTAGCAGACTCCAAATCCGACTTCAGACCAGTGACAAGTGGAGTACCACAGGGTTTAGTCCTGGGTCCTCTCCTGTTTGGTATCTACTTCTCTGAAGTACAGGCTAACACAGAAGGTCTTTGGCTAACAAAGTTTGCAGATGACTGCAAACTAGGAGCCATAATCAAAACTCCTAGCAATGTGGACATACTAGAAAAGGGCCTCACTGAGACAGATGCCTGGTGTCAAAGCCATGGCCTGAAGCTCAATGCCAAAAAGTGTATTGTCATCCCCTTTGGTAAAAACTCTGTACCCATGAACTACCACATAAGTGGTAGTCTACTTAATGCCGAAAGTGTGATAAGAGACCTTGGGACACAGATGGACAGTAATCTCTCCTTTGATAATCACATCGCCACAGTGGTCATGAAATCCTTCTAATTGTCTCACCTCATCACGAAACGTTTCTCATCCAGAAAAAAAGAGGTAATTGTTCCCCTCTACTCATCACACATTAGACCCTTTGGTATGTACCTCACAAGATATCTACAACAACCGGAAAGGCCACAGAAATACCTCACAAAGAGGATTACTGGCCTCAGATGCCCTACGCAGACCATCCCAAAAAACTCCAGCTTTACTCCATCGCATATCGCCTACTCTGAGACGATCTCTGCCTAACATACAAAGCTATGTCAAACCCAGAGCTGTTGGACATGCTCCACTTAAAGAAATCCCAATCCCTGAGAGCTACACACTCTAGGGACCTAAACCTTGTCACCACAATAAACAGAACATGCTGGAGGGATAGATTCCTGTCCCAGAGACTTCCCATACTCTGGAACAGACTACCTATCTATGTCAAACAGAGCTCCTCATTAGCACTCTTCAAAAAAAATCTTGATGATTGGATGGGAAATAGGAAATTCACCCCAGTGATCACATCTGTGGCTCTGCTTGACAGGGGCACAGGAAAGTAATTTTCTTGGGTGGCGAAAGCCAGGGTACCTTTTTGTCTAGGCTTATATAGGCCCTAGGGCTAATAGCCTAGTACCTGCCTATGATGAAACTATGAACCTATAATACATATATAGCAGATGTGATCTAAACTCTATGAGGTCTACAATGGATCCTGAGTTCTCTGGGATGTCTCTGTACCACATGACATGCTAATCCCTGTATCTAGCTCATTAGCATTTAACAGTATATACTCTCATATCTAACATCTCTTTTTAGATCCCATAAATATTTACTATACATGTGTGCTGTACTATGTATTACAGTGATTATTGTAAGTTAAACTTAATACTAAACTCTCAATATTATAGACTGTATCAATATGAAGAATTTTATACAAACTGGGAACTTTTACATGCTTAGAATAATTTTAAACTCTGAAACAGTAGATAACTCTGTTTTTTTTTCACCAGTCTGTCATCTGAAAAATCTAATCTGACTATTGACAATGGGCAGTCAGCCAGCATCTTGAGACCGCGCGTTTGAACTATTGCCCCGATAATGGAAAAGTACTCACAATTCTTGCTGCATAAAAATGTTGTTTGCAGGCACAGCTTCAAGAGTCTCTCTGTCTATATATATAATTCCTGATTATACCATTTTCATAGTTGGGGTTTTCTTGCAACAGGACTGGTTGTACCACTTTTGATTACTGAGCTTTCTGGAAATTTGACTTTATCACTTTTGTCTCAAATAAGTATTATTATTTCTTCTGTACATCCTCCCATCTCCCTCAAGAAATACATAGATGCATACTTCAACTTCATTTTCAACTTTCCACATTCTTTTTTGGATTCTTGCTTTGTCTCCAACCTATAAATCTGGTATTTTTTTTGTCATTTCACTGTTTCTTCCTGCTTCTCTTAATGGCTGTCCTGCATTTCCTTTACTTTGTGTTGATTTTTGGATACTGACAATGGAGCTGAAGACAGGGATCTGTTTTACAACATTCAGTCCAATGACAGAGGGACTGAGTTCCTGCAGTGGAGTATTCTCATATTCCTGAAATCAGAATCAAAATCCTCATATTTTTCCCACATCTCTTTCACATGACAGTCTTCACCATCTAGACAGTTCTTCCTATTTGCTCAGTTGACAGTGGCTGAGTATGTGGACTGGGTATTACCTATTTAAATTCTCATTCATACATAAACCTTGTGAAGTTCTCTTTTGTGAATTGTGGATCATTGCCAGATATCAGGACATAATATATCACCATTCTCAAGTATATACCCTTAATGCATTAATCACATTTTCACTTGTTGAATCTAACAGTTACATTTCTTCAGGGAACTTAGAATAGTAAGTCTTTTTTTACACAATTCCATTGGATAAATGCACCAAAAAACAATGTCTTCCAAAGTCAAGAACACAAATGTGACAGGAAAGGAGTTAAACATTTGCTCTTTAATCAAATCAAAACACAAAAAAAGGCATCTCAACTTTATGTTTTCACATGGTTCTAAACCATATCTCAGAAAATGTGCATTAATTACTCCACAAGAAATGATGTAATCCAATCAGAGGAAACAAACTCATATTAAAAAAATGCTAGAAAAAACAAGATCATAGAAAAAGATACTTAAAATAGTCTGGAATTTTCAGTACACCCCCATCCAAGAAGTAGGCAGGCCTGATGCTACTTAGCTAATGATACCAGAGATCAGTTATTATATACTTTAAATTTGTAGTAAAAACTTTATTAGTAATTCATCACTCAAACCTTCTGGGGTTAACGTCTCACAGGTAAATATTAACATAACCCTCCTTTTCAGTAAAACATTTGAAACATTTAAAAATAAGACAAAGTTTAATGCAAATTTTCTGTTATAGAGTTTAAAGCCTTGTGGAGGCATGAAGTTGAAGCGTTGGTTCTTTTTAATGTTATGAGTAAAGAGTAAGTTTTATATTACTTTCCAATTAAATTTATGTGGCCTTAACTTAGACTAGTGGTTTCTCTGAACAAGTACAAATCTGTAAATACTCTGCTCCATGTATATCATAAAACTGGGTGTGCCATAATTTCTTCTTCAGCATTGTTGTGGGTTTATCTGAATTGACATATTTAGCAAAATCTTATATCTCTTGCTCTTTCTTTGCATTTATATGTATGTATGATATATATATATGTATGATTCATATATACTTTCAAGATTTTTGGCAAGATTCCCAAAGCTAATTGCAGACAGTGCAGCATTCAAAAGGAAAAAGACTTCCGTGCACCAGAAATGTACATGATTTCAGAAGATACACTGCAGGCATTCTGAGTCCTTAACTATTCAGCATAGGATAATTGCAGATAACACACACACACACACACACACACACACACACACACACACACACACACACACACACACACACGTTGGATTCCAAGACACATCATGCGTGCCCAACATAACTTAAATGCTGAAAACTGCAACATTGTCTCTGTTTTTAAAATCCTTGGCATACTGCTTCACAAAGAATGGAATATGACAGAATCCATAATAATACCACCAAATAAAAAAATAATAATAAAACAAAACTGATACCTGCAGTGAATGAACTGCAACAGGATGCATTATTGTAAGCCATGTCAGAGGATGTGGCTGTGTGTTCTAGAAGGCACCCAGCTAGAGGGAGAGCAAGACTGCAACTAAACTAACTGTCAGATCAACAAATAATTGACAGGTACCACCTACACAGACAGCTGATGCAGGCTGTGTGTGTGTGCTGTAAGAGTGTCACAGTCAGCTGCCAGTCATACCCTGTCAAAATTCCTAGCAGCAATACGTAACAAGGTAGATGACTACATACACTTTCCATCTACCCCCATGGAGGGGAGAATTGTTATCCATCAGTTCTATAACCTTGCAGACTTCCCAAATGTCCTTGGTGCACTAGACTGCACCTACATCCCTATGAAGACTCCAGTGAATCCATAAGCAGAAAGATACATTAACAGAAAAGGCTGGCCATCTGTGCAATGCCAGTTTGTGCAGGCAGCAGACTGCAGCATAACAGAAATCATTGCAACACACCCTGGAAGTTTCCATGATGCTTCCATATGTAGGGAAAGTGGTCTGAGGAACGCATTCCAGCAATGTAAAATACCTTAGGGAATACTACTGGTTAAGTCCAGGAGAACAGCTAGGATGTGTAAGCTAAGGACATCCCTCCCAACAATAGCCAGGCAGACAACATGTGTGTTTACTCCCCACAACAGATGACTGTGGATATCCACTCGAGCTACCTTAAAACTTATTTCTCTTTACTCATTTCTGTGTGCTTTGTCATAGATACTCAGAGCTGCTTGTCATTTGTCAACTTTGCTACCAATTGCTGAGAATCTGCTTTCAACTGGAACAATCCACTACAGAAAAGAGAAAAAAAAAGTATTTTTGCACTTCTGTTATATACTGCGACTGTACTTTAACAGTTTTTTAAGCTATTTGCTGTTATTTTTGCACTTTATAGCAAAAAAAAAATGCACGGTCTACTGCTGCTTTAAGTAGTTAATTGCACTGTATCACATTGTATCTGTTAGTTGCAGGGCTGTTGTAAGTAGTTTGTGTGGTCTTGTTACCCTTGCGCTCCAAACCAGAAATTCTACATTAAGAAAGTATTTTTCTGCACCCTTGTGGCAGGTGTGCTGATGTTTTTTTACTTATTTTGTTCAAGTTATTTATAACACTTTGTGTACTGTATATTTTTCTAGCTAGTTTTACTGTGTGTGAGGTATTAACTGGAAATTGTCCACTTTTATTAAGCATCTGTTGGGTTGTTTGTTTCTGATAACTTATTGCAGTTAAACACTTTCTCTAGAGGCTCCTTTAGCTGTTTAAAACTTTCATTTAAAGGCTCAATACTGCTTTTCTGCTGTGAGAAAAATGTCTGCAGTTTGTTTCCCACCCTCCCTTCCTATTGGTATGGTGTTCTTATAGTTGGTGGCTTTGCAGTTGCCCGCCCCTACTGTAAATTTGATCTGGGACCCTCCTCCCAGTCTAGTGTCATTACTTCATTCTACCCAATACAGGGAGAACATTTGAGAAGGCCAATCAGCTTAGTTTCTGCTACTCCTTTCTCTCTTTCCACTAAAAAAAAAAAAAAAAAAAAAAAAATTTCTAAGCCTGTTTCCTGCCTGTCCTGTGGGTAGTCTAGTCTGGATATAGATTTGCTATGTGGACTGTTTGTAGGCTTCTAGGCCCCCAAGCCTTTCTGTGTTGGAGGGAAGCCTTCTAGCTTAATTTTGTTTCTTAGAACTAGCCAGTTTTTTGTTTCAGCACTCAAGTCTGTTTCTTTGAGCTCAACACTTGTTCAGACCTTATTGTAAGCACTAAATAAGCTACAAATTGCTACAGCACTCAACTTTCCTCACTGTCTAGAGGAAAACAGTTTCTAGTACTTAACAAATAAGCTCCTATCCAGGCATGTCTAAGGGTCAGCTCCCGGTATTTTCTCCTGTCTACCTGATGAATCTGAGCATCTTGGGGTAAAGCAGTAATTGCTTCATGTACACAGACAACCCTCTCGTCCTATCACCGAACACTACAACCTGTGAGAGATGCACTTATTTAGCCAAACTGGAAGCAAAGCTCTCTTCACCCAAGACTGGACTAGACAGTCAAGAGCAGAAGGTAAACACTTGCACCACACCACACTCAGCACATAGTCCCTTAAAACCTACACCACCAAAACATACACGTAGAAACACAATACACACACCTACATTTACGGAGGCTGTCAGTAAAACCTGCCCAAGCAACAGGGACCTCCAAAGCAGAAACACAAGCAACCTCCACCCCCCAACACAACCTAAATGAGACATAGCCGACAAACTCAGTGTGCCACTCAACCGCAGCCCATAAGGCATAACAACGTACCCAACACTCTAGTCATAGGTGACTCTATAGTCAGGCACACTGATGTTCCAGTCACCAGGCTAAACAAGGAGAAAGTTACTGTCAGCTGCCTGTCGGGTGCCAGGATCTGCCACATAATGCATGCACTCAGGTCACTCCACAACAAGTACAAATATGACTCTGTCATTGTCCATGTTGGTGTGAATGACCTGAGACGTACCTCCTTGGTCTACATGAAAAGGGACATGGAGGAGCTGTCCGACCATGTTGCCCAGGCAGGTATGACCCTAGCCCTGAGTAGCATCCTGCCATCACCCAGAATGATACCACAATACAAGGACAAAATGATTGACTTCAACAATTGGCTAAGCTTCTGGTGTCATTCTAAGGGGATCCAGTATCTGTCTGCCTGGGATGACATGATCAACAAACCACAATGTTTTGCCAGAGATGGCCTGCACCTGTCGCCCCTGGGATTCCGGATACTGGCTAAGGCTCTAGCCACCCCTATAGTGCCTTTTTTAGGCAAGGTTCAAATGACAAATTCACCACCCTAACAGGTACAGGCAAAAAGAATCTGAGGGTATTGCTACTCAATGCTAGAAGTCTAAACCTCAAAATGCACTCACTCGAGGCACTCCTTAAAATGGAGAACATCAACATCTGTGCAGTGACAGAGACCTGGTTCAAGGCTCCAGAGAGTACCCCTGCATTACCAGGCTATAATTCATACCACACCTTGTGGCCACTTAACCTGGACCGAAACACTAAAGGTGGAGGCGTGTCCATATTCATTAAGGATATCCACACCTCCAGGCTAGTTGCTCAGCATAATGCATCCAAGATTATCCAAGTGCAACTAACTCTGGGCAAGACCGCAATCCAAATTGTAGCTTGCTACAGATCCCCCACCATGCCCCAGGATTCCCACTCCTCATTTCTTAATACACTGGAAAATATTAGGGTACAATTTAACACCCTAATAATAGGTGATTTCAACTACCCTAACATTAAATGGGAAAACTTCTCATGCACCAGCTCTTGTGCTGAAAGTTTTCTGGAATTCATAAATTCCATTGCCATGGATCAACTTATCCACACCCCCACCAGGGGCAGCAATATTCTAGACCTGGTTATTGCCAACATGGGCAGCCGGTGCTCTACACCAGAGGTCAATTCCTCATTGGTCATATCCAACCACAAGCTAATCACCCTAGACATCCACATCCCTCCCCTACCCCTCATTAGGGAAACCACAGTAAAAAATTTCTCCAAAGCCAACTTCACGCTTTTTAAGACAGAAGTGGCAAACTTCATGACACCCGTGCTGATGGACAATAGAGGCATGACTGCTGAATCCTACACAAATGCACTTTATAAGCACTTACATGATTGCATGGATCGTGCAATCCGTAACAGACCCAAGATGCTATCCTCCAAAAAAAGGAAGCCAATCTGGTGGCCTTCTGCCATAAACAAACTCTACAACAGAAGAAAGAAACTGTTGCAAAAAAGAGTAAAATCCCATGATTGGAGAAACTCCCTGGTCAACGTCAGTAAGAAGCTGAGATCCCTCATAAAATCCTCCAAAGCTAGTTATGAAAACAAAATCGCCACTGACTCTAAAGACAACCACAAAGCATTCTATAGCTATGTCAAGAATCTCAATGGCAACACTCAGATCTGCTCTGAGTTACAGCACAATGGCACTAAATATACAGAACCAACTGATATTGCCAGCATCCTGGCAGATAGGTTCAGTGCTAACTTTACCCCCCTGTCATCCCCTAAAGGGCCCATCTCTATACCAAAAGAATGCAAAGTTCCTGTAATCACGGCTGCACAGGTAAAAAACACACTATCCAAAGCCAAGAATATAGCATCCTTGTGCCCTGATGACATCCCAGGCTGTGTTCTACATGAACTACAGAATGAACTGGCACCCCACCTAAGTACCATGTTCAATCATAGCCTCACCTGGGGCTATGTGCCCACTGAATGGTGCACAGCGACAGTTATCCCACTCCACAAAGGGGGATCCACCACAGACCCCAGAAACTACTGCCCCATTAGCCTAACAAGCCTGGTCTGCAAGGCTATGGAACGTATCATCATGGGACTTATAAACAATGACATTGGTAATCTCCAAACTCAGGTCCCCACCCAGATCGGGTTTGTAAAAGGCAGATCATGTCTCCTAAACCTGATAGACTTCTTTGAAGCAGTAACCAAAACTGTAGATGAGGGTAAGGTGGTTCACACAGCCTATCTAGATCTCGCCAAGGCTTTCAACACCATCCCCCACTCTGGAATTATACATAAACGCACTAAACTAGGTATAAATCCCTATGTCACAAGATGGGTTGCCAACTGGCTAACTGGCAGAACCCACACTGTGAAAGTAGAAGTCTCCAAATCCAATTTCAGACCAGTGACAAGTGGAGTACCACAGAGTGCAGTTCTGGGTCCTCTCCTGTTTGTTATCTACTTCTCTGAAGTACAGGCCAACACAGAAGGTCTTTGGCTAATGAAGTTCGCAGAAGACTGCAAACTAGGAGCCATAATCAAAACTCCAAAAGATGTGGACATCCTACAAAAGGGCCTCAGTGAGACAGATGCCTGGTGTCAAAGCCATGGCCTCAAGCTCAATGCCAAAAAGTCATTGTCATCCCTTTTGGTAAAAACTCAGTACCCATGAACTACCACATAGGCGGTAGTCTACTTAACACTGAAAGTGTGATAAGAGACCTTGGGACACAGGTGGACAGTAGTCTCTCCTTTGATAATCACATTGCCACAGTAGTCAGGAAATCCTTCTACATGGCACACCTCATCATAAAAGGTTTCTCATTCAGGAAAAAAGAGGTCATTGTTCCCCTCTACTTGTCACTCATTAGACCCATTATAGAGTACAATGCCCCTTTTGGTATGTACCTCACAAGGCATCTACAACAACTGGAAAGGCCACAGAAATATCTTACAAAGAGGATTACTGGCCTCAAACAGATGCCCTATGCAGACCGTCTCAAAAAAACTGCAGCTTTACTCCATTGCATATTGCCTACTCAGAGGCTATCTATGCCTAACACACCAAGCTATGTCAAACCCAGAGCTTTCAGACATGCTCCACTTAAAGAAATCCAAATCCCTACAAGCTACATGGTCTAGGGACCTAAACCTAGTCACCACAATAAACAGAACATGCTGGAGGGATAGATTCCTGTCCCAGAGACTTCCCATACTCTGGAACAAACTACCTATCTATATCAAACAAAACTCCTCATTAGCACTCTTCAAGAAGAATCTTGATGATTGGATGGGAGATAGGAAATTCACCCTGTGGATCACTTCTGTGGCTCTGCTCGACAGTGGCACAGAAAAATAATTTTCTTGGGTGGCGAAAGCCAGGGTGCCTTTGGCTAGGCTTATATAGGCCCTAGGGCCAATAGCCTAGTACCTGCCTATGAACCTATAACCTGTCTGAGTTAATGCTGGTGAAAGGCTTATCGTGTGCTTTCCTGACTGGTAGATATCTTAAAAGTTGTTTCTCTTTGCTCGGATTTAAGCCTTGTGTTTGAGTAGTGCTACTCTTTGCTCACCAGTGGTTTGTAGAGCCCTGTGTGATGCCCCTGCCCTGGCCCAGTAATCAAGGAGCCTCAATCCTCACCACTAGCACCAGTAAGGGATGTACACATTGGGAGGATAACAAGTACCCACACAGTAAAAGTACAATTTCTCTTAAGAACACACAGAGATCACAGTCAGTCTGGGACTGGTTTCTCCCTCATTCTCCAGATCCCCAATAAAACTCCCCACTGGCACAGCTATAGGGTTAAGATCTTAGCTGAGCACTCAGGCCAAAACCTCCAGCACCCTTTCTGTCCAACCAGTGCTTTGTCCCTGCCCAAGTAGCTGACACACACACATTGAGATTTGATTTATATACAAACATACACACTCTCCTGGGAAAGACTGGCACAGGTTTACTAGCTATGCCCCCTTCTGACCAGACTAAAAGGTAGTTATCACTGCCACCAACCAGCTCTTTATCAGCTACTATAAGGCACTTACAAAGGGTGACCAATTCTACTGTGTAATGTTACTATTATCCAAATGGTAAGTGTGACCAAGACTTTCACGGCCATTGCAGTGGGCCATAAAGTGTCACCAAATACATATGCAAGTACTTTAAGAGCTTAAATATCTCTAAACAAACCAGTCACAATTAAAAGGTTTAAATATATTTAATAATAAATAATAAAAGAACAAGACAATACTCAATAACTCAACACAGGGACCACAGAGTTTAGAATCACAAGAGATATTTTAAAACAACATTGCAGGACAGTCTCAAATGAATACAGAAAATAACTAATCTTTACTACATTCCTATCTATATCTAAGAGAAATCATTGTACCCTAGTTACTTCCTATTAGCAAGACATAAGTGCTGAAGATGGATGTTTCCAGGTCGAAAGACAAATACAAAATGCCCAGTCTCTGAGAGAGTTCATAGCTTCACATGTTCGTAGGTGTGTACTAGGCTAATGGCTCTGGAGCCTTTACAAGCCTAGCCCATAGGATTACCCTGGCATCATGCCACCTAACCTTAGTTTCCAGTGCCTCTGTCGATTAGAGCCACTGGAGTGATCCCCAGGGTGAATTTTCTATTTCCCATTCCCTCATCAAGATTTCTCTTTAAAAGGGCCAGTAAGGTACTGTTTGACATGCATGGGAAGTCTATTCCAGAGCATGGGCAGTCTCTGCGTTATGTACTTGTCCCTCCAGCATGTTCTATTGGTTGTGGTAATGAGGTTGAGGTCTCTGGAGTGTGTGTTGCGGAGGGATTGGGATTTCTTTAGATGTAGCATTTCTAACAGAGCTGGGTCAGACATGGCTTTGTAAGTCAAGCAGAGATTGCCTCTAAGTAGGCAATATGAGACAGAGAATAGTTGGAGTTTTTTGAGTCTGTCCATATAGGACAAGTGTTTAAGGCCTAGGATCCTCTTTGTGAGATACTTTTGCAGCATCTCCAGTTGTTGCAGGTGTCTAGTGAGGTACATGCCAAATGGGGCATTGTACTCAATTATTGGTCTAATGAGGAAAGAGTAGAGAGAGACAATGACCTTTCTTCCTGGATGCAAAACCCTTAGTAATGAGATGTGCCACATAGAAGGACTTTCTGACAACAGTGGCAGTGTGGTGGTCAAAAGAGAGGTTGCTGTCAACTTGTGTTCCCTGATCTCTTATAACACCTTCTGTGTTCAGTGGACTACCATCGGTGTGGTAATTCTTGGGAACTGGGTTTTTTCCAAAGGGGATGGCGACACATTTTTTACATTGAGCTTAAAGCCATGGTTCTGACACCAGTTGTTGGTCTCAGTGAGGCCTTTCTGTAGGATGTCAAAATCACTTGGGGGAGTTAATAATGGCTCCCAACTTGCAATCATCTGTGAACTTTGTCATCCAGAGTCCCTTCGTATTGGCCTGAACTTCAGAGAAGTAGATACCAAACAGAAGAGGACCTAGGACCGATCCCTGTGGGACTCCACTCAAGACTGGTCACCAGTCTGACTTGGAGTCAGCTACTTTCACACTATGTGTTCTATCTGTGAGCCAGTTTGCAACACACTTTGCAATAAATGGGTTGATGCCTAGCTTAGTGAGTTTTCCTATGATTCCTGAGTGGGGAATGGTATCAAAGGCCTAGACCAGATCAATGTAGGCTGTATGAACCATCTTACCTTCATCCACAGCTCTGGTGACTGAACCAAAGAAGTCAACCAAGTTGAGCAACCATGACCTACCATTCACAAAACCAAACTGTGTGGGATCCAGAGTTTGGAGATTCCCTATATCCTTGTTTATTAGGTCCATGATGATGCATTCCATAGCTTTGGATATCAGACTTGTCAGGCTAATGGGGCGATAGTTCCCAGGATCTGTAGTCGCTCCTCCTTTGTGGAGAGGGATGACTATAGCAGTGTGCCATTCAGTAGGGACAAAGCCTGAGGTGAAGCTGTGACTAAACAGGGCACACAGGTGAGGTGCCAGTTCACTCTGTAGTTCATGTAGAACACAGCCAGGGATATTGTCAGGTCACACAGAATCTGTATTCTTGGCCATGGACAATGCTGTTTTAACCTGTGCAGCAGTAATATTGGGTGCCTGGTAATCTACTGGTATTGTGATTGGTCCTTTGGGGGGGAGAGGGGTAAAGTTGGCACTGAATCTCTCGGCCAGTATATTGGTAATATCTGTTGGCTCAGTATAGGAGGCACCATTGTGCAGTACCTCAGAGCAAATCTGGGTATTACCATGGAGATTCTTTACATACCTATAGAAGACTTTGTTGTTGTCTTTACTATCTGCTGCATTTCTGTTTTCATAGCTAGCTTAAGAGGATTTGATGAAAGATCTCAACTTTTTATTAAGGCTGATAAGGGAGTTTTTCCAGTCTTAGGACTTCACCTTATTCCACATCAGTTTCCTCCTTCTGTTGTAGAGCTTGTTTATGGCAGGCGACCAACAGATTGGCTTCTTTTTTTTTAGAGGAGAGCGTGTTGGTTCTATTTAGTATGGTGAGATCCATGCATTTGTGTACGTGTTCATACAGTGCATTGGTGTATGATTCAGTGGTCATGCAACTATTCTCCATTTGCATGGGTGCCGTGAAGTTAGCCACCTCTGTTTTAAGGAGCCCAAAGTTAGCTTTGGAGAAGTTTTTCATGGTGGTTACCTTTGGGAGGTGGTGGGAGTAATGTGGATTTCCAAGGTTATCGGTCTGTGGTCAGATCTAACCAGGGAGGAGTTGACTATTGGTGTAGATCAATGGTCGCCTATGTTAGTAATGACCAGGTCAAGGATGTTGCTACCTCTAGTGGGGGTAAGATTGAGCTGGTCCAGGGCATTGGAATTAATGAATTCCAGGAAATGTTGGACAAGTGTATTGGTACATGAGTAGTATTCCCAGTTAATGGAGGGGCAGTTGAAGTCACCCAGTATGAGAGTGTTAGGTTGGACCTTAATATTCTCCAGGGTGCTTAGGAATGTAGAGTGAGTGTCTTGGGACATGGTTGGGTACCTATAACTGGCTATGACCTGAATCGCTGTCTTATCCAATGTTAGCTGCACCTGAAGTATCTCTGATGCGTTATATTGGGCTATCAATCAGGAGGTGTGCACAGCCTTTATGAATATGGAAACACTACCACCTTTGGAGCTTCAGTCCGAGTTCTGGGGCCGAAAAGTGTGGAATGAGTTATAGCGTGGTTGTGCAGGGGTGCTTTCTGCTGCCTTGAACCAGGTCTCTGTTACAGCACAAATGTCAATGTTCTCCATTTAAAGGAGTGCTTCGAGCGAGTGCATTTTGAGATTTAGACTTCTAGCATTGAGCAGTATGACCCTCAGTTTGCATTTGTTTGTAGCTGTTACAGTGGTAATTTGGTCTTTGGAACACCACCTAAAAAAGGCACTATAGGGTTGGCAAGAGTCTTGGCCATTATTCAGAAGCCCAGGGATGACAGATGCAAGCCATCTCTGGCAAAGCATCGAGGTCTGTCAATCATGTCATCCCAGGCAGAAAAATACTGGATCCCTTTAGAATGACACTAGAAACTTAGCCAATTGTTTCCACATTAATATCAAAACATTACTGCTGAGTCAGCTGGATGACATCGCTATTTGTCATCTGCTTTCAGTTCAAAGGCTAATGGATACCAACAGAATGTTTAGCATCTCTGTGTGAGAAGTACATATCTCTCAGAAGTTTGCCAAGAACTGGAAGTCATAAAACAGTTAAACACTTTTACATTTTAAATATAGTAATTATTTCTGTTTCAAAACAATAAAAATAGACCTCTAGCTGTAGACATCCTGTTTCTTTCAGTGAAACTGAGAGATAAACACAATCGTAAAACAATTCAGTTATTTTATTAGAGTTTGCAAGTTAACTCTGTTCTGTTCCAGTAGGGTACACTGTGGTTACATTCATGAATCTCACTACAGAACATACAGTTCAACACACACTTCTGCACCAGCAGTTTAATATCCACATAACATACAGTTCTCTTACATTTGTAAGGCAAACATATGGATCATATTAATATTCACAGATGACATATGATTACTTACAAAATTCCAAATAGCTGGGATGGCAGTGTCACATTTCTATATAAATCATATTAATATTTTCAAGTGACATATAATTATTTCGAAAATTCCAGCTAGCTGGGCTGGCAGCATTTCGGTTTGTCACACCCTGTATAGTTGCAAAAACCTAGAAGCTTAGTTTTTCCCTAAACAACTGTCAGTGAAACCCTACCAAGCTTTTCTGCTGCTCTAAGAGCAACTCAGTTGCTCACAGAACAGCATTGTCTTATTGAACAACTGTAGCCTACACAAAGTATAGGTCCCTTTTGCAGTCCTATCAAATTAATCCATTCCCTTCCCTAATAAAAAATACAGTAAATGCCTGCTATCATGGGCAGGCAATTGTCCATCATCTTTCTGGCCAGCCTGATAAACATGGGCATCCTGAGGTAATAGTAATTGTCTCATGTATGCTGACAACCACTTAGTCCTGAAACAAACAAATAATGTGAGAGATATAGTATACAATTAAATTGGAGGCAAGACTCTCACATGAGGACAAAATGAATGCCAAACAGGTTGTCAGCATACACACACTTTCCACACTAAAAAAAGACATAACGCATAAACAAACAAATGGGGAGGTAGTTACTAGTAACTTACCAAAAGATCAGAGGCCTCCCAAATGGAAACCACTTACACACATAGCAATGCAAAAACAACAACAACACATAATAACACACACACATACCAGTGTCTCAACAAATAAGCCCATAAGGTGTAACACCACAAAAACCTAATGTATTTGTCATAGGTGACTCTATTGTGAGACACATGGATGTTCCCCTCATCAAGCTGGATAAGGAGCAAGTTACAGTTAGCCACCCATCAGGTGCCAGGATCCATCAAGTCACTCCACAAGTACCAGTATGACTCCATCATAGTCCATGTGGGGGTGAATGGCTTGAGGTGTACCTCACTGGACTATATGAAGAGAAACATGAATGAGCTCTCAGATTATGTGTCACAAGTAGATATAATCCTAGCTTTAAGCAGCATTTTACCTTCTCCAAGGATGATGTCACAACTCAAACAAAAAAATGATTGACTTTAACAACTGGCTTAGCTTCTGGTGCCAGTACGGGGGGATCCACTATCTGTCAGCCTAGGAAGACATTGTCAACAGGCCACACTGCTTTGCCTTGCCAGAGATGGTCTGTATCTGTCTCTTCTAGGCTTGAGGATACTGGCAAAGGCATTAGCCAACCCTATTGTGTCTTTTTTTAGGCAGTGTCAGAATAACCAATGTCACAACATAACAAAATCCTCCCTAGATACACTCAAGGTACTGCTGCTTAATGCTAGGAGTCTAAACAAGAAAGTGTACTCCCTGGAAGCACTCCTCACTTTGGAAGATACTGAAGTCTTTGCAGTCACTGAGGCATGGTTCAAAGGCATGGAAAACACTCCAGCCATGCAGGGCTACAATGCCTTCCATCCTACAATGCCTTCCATATGTTCAGACCACAAACTGAGCATCAAAGAACCAAAGGAGGAGGCTTATCTAGCCTCATTAAGGATAAGTACACCTCAAGACTGTTTTAACAGTATGATTGTCTTAAACTATTCTATGTCCAATTAACTATAGGCAAAGCCCACTACCACATCATAGCTAGCTATAGATCCCCCACCATGAAACAGTAAAAGCATACCGCATATGTGGATTTACTGGAGTCACTTGCCACATAGTCCAACATCTTACTTGTCGGAGATTTTAATTGTTCTACCATTGACTGGGAAGCTTACATAACCACAAACATGCTGGCTCAGAGGTTCTTGGACTTTGTCAATGCAAATGGTCTGGAACAGCTAGTCAACTCACCCACAAGAGGCTCAAATGTCCTGGACATAATAGTCACTAACATGAGAGAGAATTGCCCCCCCCCCCCGCCATGTGATGCCCTTCCTGGTAAGATCAGACTATAAATCAGTCTTAATCAATGTCTTTATAAGACCAGATACCCCACCAAGCTCAAAAACGCTTACAAATTTTTCAATGATAAACTATCTCCTACTAAGTGATGATATAAGACGTTAAAAGCCCCATCAAGCACAGATAAGATGGACTCCTATACAAAGGTGCACACCAATGCTCTGAATAGCCACTTAAGCAGTTATATGGAATCAGCTGTACCTGACTCGATTAAAATCAATTCTTGCCAAAAAAAAGCCTCTCAATTGGACCCTAAATTTAAACAGGCTTTACAACAAGACAAATAAACTAATGTCCAAGAACAAGGGGAAACTGGCCCAGCAGAGAAAGAAATCGTTCTGCAGCTTAAACAAATTAGAGATCTTGTCAAGTTCTCCAAAGCTAATTACAAAGCAAAAATAATCTCTTTAGCTAAGGCTAATCACAAGGCATTCTTTAACTATGTCTGAACTCTAAAAAGAAATACCCAGCCATGTGCTGAACTGGTTGGGAACAGCACCCAATACTCAACCGGAGACAATAGCCAAGCTGCTAGCTGACAGATTTGGAGTAAACTTCACCCCCTGTCCACTGCAGTCATCCCCAAAGTATACCTGCCGCCATTTCTCAGCCTATTGTCTGAAGAGATTAAGTCACCTCGGTGCTCTCCAAGGCAAAAAACATGGCATCAATGGAACCAGACAACGTCCAAGGCTGCCTTTTAAACAACTAAAAACATAAACTAGGTGACCCACTTGGATCCCTCTATAACCACAGCTTACAAACTGGCTTTATGTTGGCAGAATAGAGGACAGCAACAGTAATCCCTCTGCACAAAAGAGAACCATCAGCTGACCCTGGGAATTATAGGCCCATAAGCTTGACTAGCCTGATCTTCAAGGCCATGGAAAGGATCATTATGGACCTTATTAACAAAGACATAGGTAAACTTGGAACTCTAGACTCAACCCAGTTAGGATTCATTAAAGGTAGATCATGCCTATTAAACATGGTTGACTTTTTTGAGAATGTCATCAAGGCCCTGGAAGAGGGAAAGATAGTGCATACCACTTATCTAGACCTACCCAAGGAATTTAACACAATCCCCCACTCAGGTATTATAGAAAAACTCTCCCAACTGGAAAATTAACCCCTACATTACCAGGTGGGTGTCCAACTGGCTCACCAATAGGACACATACTGTCAAAGTGGGTGACTTCACCTCTCGCAAAAGACCAGTCACTAGTGGCATACCACAGGGTTTTGTGCTGAGCCCCTTACTGTTCAAAATTTATTTTTCAGAGGTCCAGGAAAACGTGGACGGCCTGTGGCTGACCAAGTTCACTGATGATTGCAAATTGGGAACAATCACTGAGTCCCTCAACTATGTTAATATACTGCAGACAGGGTTAACAAAAAAAAAGTATTAGTGCCAAAGGCATGGATTAAAACTAAATGAAAAAAAAATGCAGTATTATTCCTTATGGGAAAGCTGACATCCCTGCTAATTACATTATAGACAGCAATGCCCTAAGTGTAGACCAAGTGGTATGTGATCTAGGTACTCAGGTTGATAGCAACCTAAACTTTGACCACCATATATCCACAGTAGTAAGGAAATCCTTCTATGTGGCACATCCTATAAGTAAAAGCATCACATCTAGATCTCAGGATGTCATAATTCATTTATACTCAGCCCTCATCTGATGAGTATTTGAGTACAATACTCCCTTTTGCACATACCTAACCAGATACCTGAAACAATTGGAAAGACCACAGAGGTTTCTCACCACGAAATTACAGGGTACACAAAACAAGCCTCACACAGAAAGACTGAAAGCCCTGTCACTGTATTCTGTCTCCTACAGGTTGTTAGGGGTGACCTCTGCCTGGCTTACAGGGCAGTCTCTGACTCAGCCCTAATGGAAATATTGCACATTCGTAAATCAAATTGCACAAGGGTCATTCATTCCATCAAATTGCACTAGGGTCACTCACTCCAGGAATCTTAACTTAGCCTCTGATATAAACAGTTCATGCTGTTGAGATTGGTACATCTTCCAGATACTGCCACTTCTCTGGAACAAGCTTACAATTCATGTGATCCTCTTCAAACACAACCTAGATCAATGTATGGGTGACCACAGTTTCACTCCTGGGGTGGCACCCATGACCCTTCTGGAAAGAGGAAGTCATTATTAACTACTATAGACCCTTACCTCTGTGAACTTCACTCACCTAACCACAGACAATTGGAGTAACTTGGGATAAATATGGATAGGCTTGTATGGACTCTAAAGCCATTAGCCTAGTAACCTACTATGAACCAATGTATTACATGATATTGTGCCATTCTCTGAGGGGTGATGGCTTTCCTTTGCTGTTATTAGTTGTAACCTATGTGGTGGCATGAATTAATTCTTGTAACTTATTTAACTAAATGCCCAAATTGTTGTTCTTTTTGTAAATCCTAAGTTGTGATCCATATTAGTAACTCATCCCTGCACATTGATAACCCAAAGTCTATTCACTGCATTCACACCATGCGCTCTCAAGCAAGATGGGTTAGCTAGGGAGGTAGGTGTCAGGGTTTGAGTGTGGACCTAGCTTAGAGTTGCAGGTTTAAATCTCAGGTCCTCCACTCTGTCTTCAATTCTGTTCCAAAATGTAAAGGACTGTATGTGTAACATTGCAAAATATATCTGGTGAGTCTACAATGTTCTTCAACAGAACATTTTTTAGAACCTGATCGGAGCAATGTATATCACTGTTTCTGAGGACTACATCATTCATAGTTGCTCTTTTCTTTTTGCTGGTGACAAGGACAGGACCCCAAACAGTGCCCTGTGAATCAAGCGGATGCACTGGCTGAAGGAGCATTGAAAGGAGAGAGGTACATTGCTGACTTTGTCTATTTTGTTAAATAAAATGTATCTGATCCTTGTTACGGGCTCATATTTTTGTCAAGCCTGACAGTAAGACGCTGACCAGTTTGACTCTCAGCTAGAGCTTCTTCTGCATGGAGACATGCGTGAATGGGCGTACCTTCGTTGAAGGTTGTGCGTTAGGGCTGGCAACTCAGCACATAAAAATCAACTGCCAATCATTAGCAGACCGGAGTTCCGCTGTGGCGACCCCTAACCGGGAAAAGCCAAAAGACACAACAACAACAACAACCATGTATGTCACTTATAATATCCATCGTGCAAGACTCAAACTATGCCTGTGCTTACAAGTCTGATTAGAATACAAATATGTTTAAGTATCATTTAGCAGCAAGCCATGTGTTTTGAAGATAGATTTTAAAATGTAGGCCACAATCTAAATGACAGTTGGGTATGTGTAACTGCCACACACAGTTTGAAATGGATGTTTCACATATAAGTCTATAGTGCTTTTCCTGCTCTTTTTAATGTATGTGGGGATGTTGGTCTCTGTGACTGTTCTGCTGTGAATAGCTTCCCTAGTCACATACTAAATGGGTATCTGCTGTGTCATTGCTCACACTGCTGTTGGCAGACTGTGTGGCATGTCCTTCAGTTCAACGTTGGCATTGCATCTGCCTACAACACCTTAGATGGTTTGGTTAAAACATATTTCTATTCTGTGTTTGGGGATACTTGTGCATGTAGGCATTTCTTTGCAACATTTCCTAATCACCAAGCAGCATCAGGATGTTTGCATTTTGCAGGGTAGTGATTGCTAATAAATATAGGTTGGTTATGCATTCAGTTGCAAACAGACAATAATGTTTGTACCACATATACTAGATTCTCATGTGTCACAGGCTATGACTGTGTTTATAATTGAACATTATTACCATTTGGTTGTGTTGTCTTCCTTAAATTGTTACAAGGTGAGCCAATGACCAAGCTGCCTGGCTCAGATGTTTGTCATATAACTTTCATATTTTTACTTTATTGTTATCTCACTTTGTCTCCATTATAACAATGTTAATTGGTGGCTATTGATGTGACTCATTACAGATACATGGAATATTACATTCACACATAGACATAACTACTCAGTGAACACATGCAAGGGACAAATAATGGAAATAGTGATGTCCTGTCAGTTTATTGAAGCGTACACACTTATTGAACAGTGCAGGTCCCAAAACTAATCTTATGTTGTCATTTTCCAACTTTACTTTTGTGAAACTACAGTTATGTCAAAGTTGCATGAGGTAGGGTCAGGCATGTTCCCATTCAAATGTCAGGCTATGTTACGCGTGCTTGCTTTGCATATGCTTCCCATGGTTAATGCTTTCCAATAAACAGCTGTTCAGGTCATGTTATGATTTCCAATGGTAAGCTATGTTATGCATACCATTGCATGACCTTGATTAAGCTGTTCACATTGTGTGATGGATACAGTATCCCTGACATGTTCTATTATTAGACATGTCCTTACATATATATAATGTTACATAGGCAATGTGTTGTATGCATGATGAGCCATCTACTAGCATCAAGTTTTATTATTAAGCTATTTGGTAAATTTTGCATCATTTCATCTTGAATTGTGTTTTAAGTGAGACCTTTAAATACATGCTAATACACCTTCATTCTCATACTCTGATATCCAGAACTCACATGTGGATGGGATGTTAATTAATATGTCTTAGACTGCAGATGTGCACATCAGTTTCAATTTAGTATCAGCTATGATCTTCATAGGAATGTGTGGCCTGATAGCCATTTGTTTTTCATTGTTAGTTTTGATCACGGATATACATCACATATTGTGGACAGTGGACTATAGTCATAATGTAATTTAATGTCTCATGAGAACTGTTTTCTGACTGTTCATTGTGCCATAGTGAGTATGTTATGCAGACAAGTAGTATCAGGTATGCATATATAATTTCTGTCTTACGTTGTGATTCATCTTGACAGACCATGGGACCGGTAGATGATCACCTATCAGACGTAGATAATGACCACATGCCAAGCCACTGCCAGAGTCCTCTGATGACGATGACCATGATGATGACAGGATGATGATGAGGAAGCTGGACCTGCACATGCCATCATCATCCCTGCTGCACCCCAGAGGAGAAGGCACCAGGAACAACAGAGAGATGATCATTGAGAACATATTTCTGAGGTGTTGACTGATGTATTTCATACACAGATGAGGGACATGATGAAGATTTTTTTTTCAGGCTATGCATGACTCATTCAAGGCAATAGTAAGAGATCATCAGTGATGTTCATCCCCATGAGGGTGGTCCCTTAGGTCCGTAAGTATTGTCTGTAATGGTCCAGTTGTGTAATGCTGCCACCATGCTGTTTGCCGTATAAGTGATTGGGCTGTATATGCCCTCCTGTGCATATATAACATTTAGCTGCAATGCTTATGTGTTACAGGTCTAAACATATAATGCAGATATCACTGTGTGACATTTAATTATGTTTCAACATGTACATGGCACACATCAACACATTATACATTCCTTCCACATTCAGCTGTCCATGAATTGTGGCAGTTAACATGCAGCTACTACTGCAGCAATTAAACTGTAAACATGTGTTTTACTGAGAAAAACACCTGCCAAGAGATGTCAGTCATAGTCCAGCAGTACCACACTAGCATGGTTAAGATTTGTGTACAGCCATATCATGTATGTGCAACAGATGGACATGTCCTTGCCCATGTATTTTGGATAACGTCTGTCATGCTGTCCTACTGGTGTGATGTCATGTCGTGTGGCATGTGCTGGCAATATTAATATCATGTTTGGTCATTTAAAGGTATGTCATACATACGGGCAGTCCTCCTTTACTGACTGCATAGAATGCCAGTATAACATTTATGTATATACCATGGTAATGCTAATTTATTCATTAACAAATAGTATGCAGTGTTTGGTCTATTATATTTCGACATCCATTCACTATTCACATAAATTTACACTTTTTGGCAAATGGTGCTCACATTCAATGATGTATGTACATGTCTCTGCACATAGTCCGATCCATACTTAAACACAACTCTACTTGTGAAGTGTGAGCATTCAGTGACTTAATGTTGATGAGCTGTAATGATGCTCATAGAACTGTCCTCTGCTTAGAGCACGGTCCATGACATATAACTGGAGTTTTTTTTATTCCAGATTGGCATGACAGTATATAACTGTGATGGAAATTTGTAGCTTGCTGACCTATGGCAGTTGATGTGACATAGGTTCATAGGTTCATAGATAGGTACTAGGCTATTGGCCCTAGGGCCTATATAAGCCTAGCCAAAGGTACTCTGGCTTTCGCCACCCAAGAAAATTATTTTCCTGTGCCACTGTCAAGCAGAGCCACAAAAGTGATCCCTGGGGTGAATTTCCTATCTCCCATCCAATCATCAAGATTTTTCTTGAAGAGTGCTAATGAGGAGCTTTGTTTGATATAGATAGGTAGTTTCTTCCAGAGTATGGGAAGTCTCTGGGACAGGAATCTATCCCTCCAGCATGTTCTGTTTATTGTGGTGATGAGGTTTAGGTCGCTAGAGCATATAGCTCATAGGGATTGGGATTTCCTTAAAAGTGGAGCATGTCTAAAAGCTCTGGGTTTGACATATCTTTGTGTGTTAGGCAGAGATCACCTCTGAGTAGGCGATATACAATGGAGTAAAGCTGCAGTTTTTTGAGACGGTCTGCATAGGGCATTTCTTTGAGGCCGGTAATCCTCTTTGTGAGGTATTTCTGTGGCCTTTCCGGTTGTTGTAGATGTCTTGTGAGGTACATACCAAAAGGGGCATTGTACTCTATAATGGGCTTAATGAGTGACGAGTAGAGGGGAACAATGACCTCTTTTTTCCTGGATGAGAAATCTTTTGTGATGAGGTGTGCCACGTAGAAGGATTTCCTGACTACTGTGACAATATGATTATCAAAGGAGAGACTACTGTGCACCTGTGTCCCAAGGTCTCTTATCACACTTTCAGTGTTAAGTAGACTACCACCTATGTGGTAGTTCATGGGTACTGAGTTTTTACCAAAAGGGGTGACAATGCAGTTTTTGGCATTGAGCTTGAGGCCATGGCTTTGACACCAGGCATCTGTCTCAGCAAGGCCCTTTTGTAGGATGTCCACATCTTTTGGAGTTTTGATTATGGCTCCTAGTTTGCAGTCATCTGCAGACTTCATTAGCCAAAGATCTTCTGTGTTGGCCTGTACTTCAGAGATGTAGATACCAAACAGGAGAGAACCCAGGACTGAACCCTGTGGTACTCCAGTTGTCACTGGTGTGAAGTTGAAGTTGGAGTCTGCTACTTTCACAGTGTGGGTTCTGTCAGTGAGCCAGTTTGCAACCCATCTTGTGACATAGGGATTTATACCTAGTTTAGTGAGTTTATCTATAATTCTAGAGTAGGGGATGGTGTCAATAGCCTTGGCGAGATCTAGATAGGATGTGTGAACCACCTTACCCTCATCTACGGCTTTGGTGACTGCTTCAAAGAAGTCTATCAGGTTTAGAAGACATGATCGGCCTTTTACAAACCCGAACTGGGTGGGGTCCTGAGTTTGGAGATTACCAATGTCATTGTTTATAAGTTCCATGATGATACATTCCATAGTCTTGCAGACCAGGCTCGTTAGGCTAATGGGATGGTAGTTTCCAGGGTCTGTGATGGCTCCCCCTTTGTGGAGTGGGATAACTGTCGCTGTGCGCCATTCAGTGGGCACATAGCCTGAGGTGAGGCTATGATTGAACATGGTACATAGGTGGGGTGTCAGTTCGTTCTGTAGTTCATGTAGAACACAGCCTGGGATGTCATCAAGTCCCATGGATGCTGTGTTCTTGGCTTTGTATAGTGTGTCTTTTACCTGTGCAGCCATGATTACAGGAACTTTGCATTCTTCCGTTATAGAGATGGGCCCTTTAGGGGATGATAGTGGGGTAAAGTTAGCACTGAACCTATCTGCCAGGGTGTTGGCAATATCAGTTGGTTCTATATATTTAGTGCCATTGTGCTGTAACTCAGAGCATATCTGAGTGTTGCCATTGAGATTCTTGACACAGCTATAGAATGCTTTGCGGTTGTCTTTAAAGTCAGTGGCGATTTTATTTTCATAACTAGCTTTGGAGGATTTTATGAGGGATCTCAGCTTCTTACTGAGGCTGACCATGGAGTTTCTCCAATCATGGGATTTTACTCTTTTTTGCAACAGTTTCTTTCTTCTGTTGTAGAGTTTGTTTATGGCAGGGGACCACCAGATTGGCTTCCTTTTTTTGGGGGATAGCATCTTGGTTCCGTTAGGGATTGCACGATCCATGCACTCGTGTAAGTGCTTATAAAGTGCATTTGTGTAGGATTCAGCAGTCATATCTCTATTGTCCATCAGCATGGGTGTCGTGAAGTTTACCACTTCTGCATTAAGAAGCGTGAAGTTGGCTATGGAGAAATTTTTTATTGTGGTTTCCTTAATGGGGTGTGGGGAAGGGATGTGGATGTCTAGGGTTATTAGCTTGTGGTCGGATCTGACCAACGAGGAATTGACATCTGGTGTGGAGCACCGGTTGCCCATGTTGGTAATAACCAGGTCTAGGATATTGCTGCCCCTGGTGGGGGTGTGGATATGTTGATCCATGGCATTGGAATTTATGAATTCCAGAAAACGTTGAGCACAAGAGTTGGTACATGAGTAGTTTTCCCAGTTAATGGTAGGGTAGTTGAAATCACCCATTATTAGGGTGTTAGGTTGTACCCTAATATTTTCCAGTGTATCAAGAAATGAGGAGTGGGAATCCTGGGGCATGGTGGGGGATGTGTAGCAAGCTACAATTTGGATTGCGGTCTTGCCCAGAGTTAGTTGCACTTGAATAATCTCGGATGCATTATGCTGAGCAACTAGCCTGGAGGTATAGATATCTTTAATGAATATGGACATGCCTACGCCTTTAGTATTTTGGTCCAGGTTAGGTGGCCGAAAGGTGTGGTATCAATTACAGCCTGAGAATGCAGGGGTACTCTCTGGAGCCTTGAACCAGGTCTCTGTCACCGCACAGATGTCGATGTTCTCCATTTTAAGGAGTGCCTTGAGAGAGAGTGCATTTTGAGGTTCAGACTTCTAGCATTGAGTAGCAATACCCTCAGATTCTTCTTGCCTGTACCTGTTAGGGTGGTGAATTTGTCATTTGAACCTTGCCTAAAAAAGGCACTATAGGGGTGGCTAGAGCCTTAGCCAGTATCCGGAATCCCAGGGGCGACAGGTGCAGGCCATCTCTGGCAAAGCATCATGGCTTGTCGATCATGTCATCCCAGGCAGACAGATACTGGATCCCCTTAGAATGACACCAGAAGCTTAGCCAATTGTTGAAGTCAATCATTTTGTCCTTGTACTGTGGTATCATTCTGGGTGATGGCAGGATCCTACTCAGGGCTAGGGTCATACCTGCCTGGGCTACAAGATCGGACAGCTCTTCCATGTCCCTTTTCATGTAGTCCAAGGAGGTATGTCTCAGGTCATTCACACCAACATGGAAAATGAAAGAGTCATATTTGTAGTTGTTGTGGAGTGACTTGAGTGCATGCGTTATGTGGCGGATCCTGGCACCTGACAGACAGCTGATAGTAACTTTCTCCTTGTTTAGCCTGGTGAGTGGAACATCAGTGTGCCTGACTATTATAGAGTCACCTATGACTAGAGTGTTGGGTACGTTGTTATGCCTTATGGGCTGTGGTTGTGTGGCACACTGAGTTTGTGGGCTATGTGTCATTTGGGTTGTGTTGGAGGGTGGAGGTTGCTTGTGTTTCTGCTTTGGAGGCCTCTGTTGCTTGGGCAGGTTTTTACTGAGAGCCTCCGCGAATGTAGGTATGTGTTTTGTGTTTCTATGTGTGTGTTTTGGTGGTGTAGGTTTTGAGGGACTATGTGCTGAGTGTGGTGTGGTGCAAGTGTTTACCTTCTCTTCTTGACTGTCTAGTCCAGTCTTGGGTGAAGAGAGCTTTGCTTCCAGTTTGGCTATATAAGTGCATCTCTTTCAGGTTGTAGTGTTGGGTGGTAGGAGGAGAGGGTTGCCTGTGTATATGAGGCAATTACTGCATTGCCCCAAGATGCCCAAATTCATCAGGTAGACAGGAGAAAAACCCGGGAGCTGCTCCTTAGACATGCCTGGATAGGTGCTTATTTGTTAAGTACTAGAAGCTGTTTTCCTCTAGACAGTGAGGAAAGTTGAGTGCTGTAGTAGTTTGTAGCTTATTTAGTGCTTACAATAAGTTCTGAACAAGTGCTGAGCTCAAAGAAACAGACGAGTGCTGAAACAAAAAACTGGCTAGTCCTAAGAAACAAAATTAAGCTAGCAGGCTTCCCTCCAACACAGAAAGGCTTGGGGGCCTAGAAGCCTACAAATAGTCCTGGACACAGCAAATCTATATCCAGGCTAGACTACCCACAGGAAAGGAAGGAAACAAGCTTAGAATTTTTTTTTTTTCTTTAGTGGAAAGAGAGAAAGTAGTAGCAGAAACTAAGCTGATTGGCCTTCTCAAATGTTCTCCCTGTACTGGATAGAATGAGGTAATGACACTTGACTGGGAGGGGGTCCCAGATCAAATTTACACTAGTGGCGGGCAACTGCAAAGCCACCAACTATAAAAACATTATACCAATAGGGAGAGAGGGTGGGAAACAACTGCAGAAATGTTTCTCACAGCGGAAAAGCAGCAGTGAGCCTTTAAATGAAAGTTTTAAACAGCTAAAGGAGCTTCTAGAAAAAGAGTTTAACTGCAACAAGTTATCAGAAACAAACAACCCAACAGTGGACAATTTCCATTTATTACCTCACACACAGTGAAACTAGCTAGAAAAATATACAGTACACAAAGTGCTATAAATAACAAAGAAATAAAGAACAAAAAAAGCAAAAAAACAGGATACTTAATGTTATATATTATAGTTCCGAGTTTGCTCAGTGTCCTTCCTTCGATTAGCTCAGTGTGAAATGGCAGAAACACTCACAACTTAACTTCTTAGGTAACAGAAAGTTGAAACCTGAGACAACTTTTAAGAAAAAAAGCTCAAAAGAACCAATGAGGTGCTTAGTCTAAGCTGTAGTCCAGGTGACCTCAGTAAGCCAATGACCTTAAACAATTCTCTCTCACTGAAATGCCTGATGGCATAATACTGTTTATGTGTGATTTATACATGCTCATTTTTGATGATGTCAGCAATGTAGTCTGCCCACGTGACATACATTTGCCATTTGTTTAAATGTATTTTGGCTTGTCTTCAACAGCAGCCTATGTGGTATACCCTTGCATTTGTAATGTGTAATTTTACCTTGTCCTGCTTTACCATTGTCTTCCTGAATGTAGGCCTAGGTAGCCCACTTTTTCCCCCTTTGCAAGTACCTACTATATTTTGCATTTATGTTTGCCTTTGTTGTGATTATTATCTATTGTTGTGTATTAGTTTGTTTACGAGGTCAATGTGTGCCAAATCTATGACCATTATAGAGATGCAGGACATATGCACGCAAGTCGCAGGCTACTGCTTGCTATACATCCTTGTTCACATTATAATTGTGCATTAACCATTGTACTTTGTTGAAATTCATGTGCAAACCTAATCATTTTTATATAGCTGTAGTGTTAGATTCGTGAACATGCATTATTCTTACATGTCATTGGTGTGTATGTATATTGCCATTGCTTTCCTGTAAGTTCCATTTAGACAAGTGGCATTCATATTTAGACATCTGGCATTCATACATATACTCCTACACTTGTGTGTTGACGTTGACATGGCATATGTGTGTGACATATATTCATTCCATTATACATTTGTCTGGCTTGTGTACATCTAGTTGTGTATGCAGCAACCAGCTTACTGCTTTGCTGCATTACTACTGTTTGGCACTGTGCTTGGTTGTTAGACTTTTACATGCATGGTCAGAAGTTCTCTTCTGCTGTCTGTTGGAATTAGCTAGCATTCCAAGATCTTCATTTGCCCATTTGCGATGTTACTTGGCTTACACTTGCACTACTGACAGATACTTGGATATGTGCTTGTCCAATGTGTACTGTAATCCCTATTTATTACCCTACAACACATATGTACCATTGGTCATACAAATCTAGGTATGACTGACACACAGTTTGCAACATGTCATAGCATGACTGTACATTTTTTCTGCATTTCACCATAGTTGGTATGTATCCCCACCCTGTTTGACAACTTTCCATTGCCCATGTTGTACAGTGTGCCATATGTGTAACTTACATGTCCTTACTCTTTTTTTTTTCATGTGTTATGATATTTGTTCTATGAGTATGTATAACTGCTGTGATGGCTACCTCCTCCTCTTTCTCTATCTTTACCTTAAAATGAGGCTATACGCAGCAAAAAAAAAGACCCAGTGCCAGTGCATCTATGATTTTCCCTCAGATTTTCAGATTCAGCCCTACCTCTCATGTGTCCCGCTTCATCACCCATACCCCATGTTTGCTTTTCTCTCTCTCTCATTTTCCTTTGATGTTGGCATTGCCTGTGTTCCCTAGACATGTCCTGCACCCTTTGTTGTCTAATGTAAGCTATGGAAATGTGGTTGTGATTGTCCTTCACCTTTATTAATATTTTTTTAAGAAATGTACAGATTCCATCAGAATCTGTTAGTGATAGCTTGCATATTTTAATAATAACAGACATGATATTCCATAGTTGTCTGTAAATTTACTGGAGAAATTCTGCTACAGATATATATTTTTGAATGTCAGGCTGCTTAGATTGTAAGATTATTTCTGTAACTTTTTTAATGTGCATCACACGTTGACAGTGATTTGTCATTACTAACAGAGTACCTGCAAGTGATACACAGTGCACAATTACTACTGAGATATTCCATTGTGTGCCAAGATATTCTGATCCACTGATATCAGCATAACGGGAATCTGGCCATTTGTGTTGAAGTTGATTTGAGAACTGTCATTTTTCTCAGATTTGAGCATTAAGCCTTGGGCATAACTTATTCTTTCTTAAAAAAGGACTATTTTTTCTCTTATTGATTTAATTTCCTCAGTGCAAATTTTCATAGTAACGTCTTCCAGTAGTTGTATTTGTATTTCTACATACATACCAACATATTGATGCCTTCTGAACTCATTTATATTTTATTTTGTCACATCTAACTATGGAATTAGCCAAATGATTTCTATTAATCCTTTTAGCATTTAGTTTTTCATTCTCCTCTAATAAATATAACTCTACACACTACACCTGTTATGCACAGTTCCTTGCTTGGTCTTGCATTGTTTACATATCATACCTCTGTAGAATAAGTATCATTGTCTATAATATCACAAGTGTTTTTAAAGCGATTGTATATTTCCAACTGATTTCTTTATCATAGACATATTCACTGACGTTCTAGCTTCCATATAGTCTTGCTAACAATTTAATTTTAATTCTTAGCATTTCTCTTTGTGCATCTGTAAGTATACCCATCCCATTATGAAACTGGTGTATTCTTTTGTAGTATCATAGACCCAATAACCATAAGACCAGCATCTTCTTGCAATATATCTCTTATTCATATCATAATATCTGCTGCTGGAAAATCTGTGACTCTTAACTTGTTCATAGTTCTCTTCCCAAGCTACATGTTGCTCTAACAGCTTTATTAGAGTCATATTTTACATACAAATTGTAGAAGATACTTCATCATTTCCAGAAACCTAAGACATTTTTGGTTGAGTTCTGACCTTGACAT
The DNA here is from genome assembly GCF_019279795.1 of Protopterus annectens. Taxonomy (NCBI): domain Eukaryota; kingdom Metazoa; phylum Chordata; order Ceratodontiformes; family Protopteridae; genus Protopterus; species Protopterus annectens. Next base: position 471,146,073 of record NC_056744.1, on the reverse strand, counting down.
TTGTGCAATAGTTCAGATTTTCCTGGATGTGTTTTTATGTCCTCTGACATTAGAATATGACTCAAATACTTGCAACCCTGTATTTGTACATTGGTTCATCCCAATCCAGGTCCAACCCTCCCCAGCACTAGCAAACTTAGCAAATCTCTCTTGCTGCCAACCATAAATCTCCAAAGCCTTAGAAACAAGATACCTGAACTCCAGGCATGGATTTCACTAAACAACCCTGATATTATAGCAGCTACCGAAACCTGGTTGAAATCATGTAAAAGACAAAGAGTTTCTTCCCCCAGGCTATTCATGCTTGAGAGCCGATCATCCGAACAAGAGAGGAGGAGGAGTAGCAACACTTTTCCCTAGCAAATATACATTAATTCATTACTCAAAACCAACACCAAACTTCTCCCCAGCCAAAGTACTAATCTCTATATTAAAACTTAACAACCATAAAAACATTTGCATAATTAATCTGTATATTCCTCCAGGAAATAACATACCAGTATTAGAAAACATACTTGCCTGGACTTCACAAAATATAGATAATGAAACCATCATCTTAGATGATGTAAACATTGATTGGCTAGACATTGGCCATAACAATCCCTCAAAAAACGTAAACCTTTACAACTTTTCCCAACTAATTGAAGACATCATCAGACCCCACAAAAATAACATTTGGAGCTCCGCAATAGACTGGATATTAGTCTCCCACCCTAACAATATCATCATTGCAAGGATACTACCTAATACCATTAGTGACCACCACCCAGCATATATCCTATGCAAAACCACCCCAACCACAGGGCAACACTAATACAAATCAACCAGAAATTTGCCTAAGTTCCAACCATCCATATTTAATGAAACCTTAGCTAAAGTAAATCAGGAATCCCTCAAATCCCTGCCACTTAACAAGGCTGTTGAGTTCTCCATTAAACACCAATGACCAGCAAAACACGATACTCAACACCAAACACCAGAATAGATTCCAAATGGTACTTTTATTATATTGACATATTAAATATCCCCAGACCGGTTTCGGCTATCCAGCCTTCCTCAGTGGATTAGAAAAACTCTTTAAAACACAGTTTTCTCTCAAATATTTATATTGATCCCTGACCAATAGAAACAATGGTATAGCCCAACCTAGTGGATGGAGTATTTCAGTGCACATAATAGTTACATCTTGATCAATAAAAAAACAAACAGTTCTAATATACATATGCAATCTATTATATTGAGATGCCCAAACACATGAATGTATGAATGTTGCCAATTAAAGAACATAAGTAGGATAACCCTTAATTTGAATAATGCCAACAAATCCTGTTTATCTAAACTGTGTATATTATTTTCACATTCCAACATATTATGTATGTAAACTAATTCAGTGTATCAAACAAACAATTACAAACAATTACATCTTATATATATATATATATATATATATATATATATATATATATATATATATATATATAAAAAATAGTATACATATAGAATGAACCCATTAACCCTGAGTACCTTCTCAGGGCACCTTAGTGCTTACACCCAAGCACTCTCTCAGACGCTTGGAAATGTATGCTGTTTCACCCGAGTGCCTTCCACAAGCACAGGTAAATTCTTAGTCAGTTTTTACCTCCACTCTTAGAAATGAAGTTGAAAAAGTACCTGAACTTTGTCAGGTACCTTCTCAACTTCATTTTCACTGTGGTGTAATGTCGTGTTGATATTTAACATTTTGGAGAAAATCGGCTTGCCATGCACTGTGTATCTGCTTGTGATCACAGCAAGCCGATTCTGTATATTTTCCAGGAAGCAAGTGGTGGCAGCCAATCGGATTCTTGAAATCCAAGCCGCCACTTGCCTAACAGCTACTTACAGTTTCTGGTCATATGTTTATTAGTACTTAAATGCAGAGTTTTTACATCCTATATTCATTATGTTAAAGTTCTGTTTTTACCTCTGACATAAAAGAAAGGCGGGACTTCATAATCAGAAAAAAAAAAAAACACTCAGTTACAGCATTTACGATACACCGGCACTATTAGTTAAATGCAGAGTTGTTACATGCTAAACTGTAACAATATAGCACACTACAACCTGAGCAGCCTTTAAATGTGCACAACAGCTCAAACAGGGACATCAAAAAGTATAGCTCTTATATTCATTATGTTAAAGTTCTGTTTTTATCCTCTGACATAAAAGAAAGGCGGGACTGCATAATCAGAAAACAAAAACACAATTACCGCACTTAGGATATGCTATCAACAGAAGGTCTCCTTTCCTAGTTTCCAAGTTTTTCATTGAAGTTAAAGTTTCAAGCTTGCACATTCTCAATGGCAAACTAAAGCCTTCATATATCACTTGCAAATCTTCTGGACCTGTGTTTTGTGCATCCAAAGGTACTTTTG